>NW_011494690.1:3452481-3468445 GCF_000754665.1 Bison bison bison | reverse complement strand
CTTATCTTTACAACTCTGAAGGTCTTTGTCCTTAAAGGGGACACACTTTTTCTAAGAGATACAGCAAAAACCCCTTTGTAATATAAGCTGCAGATGCCATCTGAGTACTTTGTGCTTCTTGTTCCCAGGGACCAGCAGGCAAGAAAAAGAGTCATCTTCTTACCTATCTCAGAAGGAGATGGAGCTCCTACTATGAGGTAGGAAGGAGTGAGTATGGAGCCCAAGTGACACACTTAACAAATTGTGACTGTCATGGCTTCCCAGGTGGCACTAATGGTAAAGAACACACTAATGCTGGAGACATAAGAGACGCAGGTTCGATCCCTGGGTTGGGAAGATCCTCTGGAGGAGGAAATGGCAACCCATTCCAGTGTCCTTACCTGGAGAATCCTATGGACAGAGAAGCCTGGTGGGCTACAGTCCATAGCGTCACAAAGAGTTGAACACGACTAAAGTGACTTAGCAAGCATGCATGAGTAGGCATAGCAACTTCATCCTGAGGACTGCATGGTGGCAGAAACTCAGGCCCTTCCGGGAATGAGGGTTTGGGTCACAACATCAGGTAAGCCCACAACAGTAGCCAAGATGGAAGTGGAGGGTGAGAGAAATCTGGAATTGATAGTGGAGGAGGGAGATGATGAGTATTGATTGTATTCCACAGTCTTACTACAACAGTAGGGATTGTAGTTTGTCACACTAGCTTCTATCTTTTAAGTTCTCCTGAGGAAAAGAGGCCCCTTCAGTCTTATAGGAGCTGCTGCCTAAACATACATGGAGTAATAGACATTTATGGAGCAGGTGGTGGATTGATAGCAAAAAGACATGCTACCCAGATTCGTTTTCAAGAAAGGACTTGCTGCCTGGCTGCAAGGAATGAGGTCAGCTGTCAGCTTTTTGAGTCTGGCTCAAGTGCAGAGAGCCACTTTGTTTCAAGTCCTGCCCTTCCCACATCTGGTGACTGAGTGAGATCAGCTGTGTGCAGCTGCAGAAGTGACCCCAGCACACATGGGGAGCAGAACATATAAGCAGTCACACAGAGAATTGCAAGGAATTGTAAATAATAGTTATTAATTTTAAAACACTGCATTTTAGGGTGTGATTTGTTATTCCACAACAAATGAGAAGGAAATGGCATCCCACTCCAGTATTTTTGGCCTGGAGAATTCCATGGCAAAAGGAGCCTGGTGGGCTACAGTCCGTGAGGTTGCAAAACGTAGGATACAACTGAGCGACTAACACTTTCACTTTCAACAGAAGAGCAATTATCTGGAATGGTGTATAATCATAACAAAATGTAGAAACGTGGGTACCGGCTTTAAGACTAGGCAACAGGTAGGTATTGGAGAGTGGCAAGGAAAATGTTAATGGAGGCTGAAAGGTCAGTGTGGTAAAATATAGTTCCTCCACCTCTTGATAGCCACATCCTAACCCCCAGACCTATGAATATGTTACCTTATGTGGTAAAAGGGACTTTGCAGATGTGATTAATGATCTTGTGTTTACTTTGGATTATCCAGGTGGGCCAATATAAACACAAGGATCCTTACAGTGGGAGAGGGATACATAAGAGGGAGTCAGAGTGATGCAAAATTAGGACTCAGCCCACTGTTGCTGTCTTTGCAGATGGATAAGGGGAACCACAAGCCAAGGAATGTGGGCAGCCTCTAGAAGCTGGAAGAGGCGAGGAAATACATTCCTCTCTAGAGCCTCCAGAAAGGAATATAGTTCAGCCAACATATTGATTTTATTCCTGTGAGATCAGTGTTGTGTTTCTAACCATCACCGACTCAAGTTTAAGCAAACTCCAAGAGAGTGAATGACAGGGAAGCCTGGCATGCTGTGGTTCATGGGGTCGCAAAGAGTCAGACACGACTTCGTGACTGAACAACAACAGCCTACAGAACTGTATAATGATAAGTTTGTGTTGGTTAAGACTGCTAAATTTGGTGTTACACAAGCAGGAGAAAAACAATACAAGTGGTTAGGAGACAATTAGCTTCGGAGAGTAGTGAACAAACTCTTAGTAGAGGATGGGAAAAGGCAGTAAGGAAATGATCAAATGCTGGAGAATGTAGGTCCTGAGTTATATGGTAACAGTACACTGGGAAATACTTTTGCCTGCCATAGCACAGAAGATAGAAAATGCACTTTATGGTGAAAGTGCCAATTAACTTTCTATAGCTTCTGACGATAACGTACAAGAAGAGAGAAATAAGCTAAAGTAGGAACTGTTCAGTTTAAAAGAAGTATTTAGAGGAAATATTTCCAACCCAGTGCTTGTCATTTCTTAGGAAAAAAGAAGAATGACTGGCAGAGCCAGAATCCCAGAGGGAGGGGCCAAGAAGCAAGGCGAGGGATGGATTAGGAAATCACCAGCAGAGGGAAGGACAGAACCACAGTCAAGCACTATCCTGTGCCCTCAGTGTAGGGACCCTCACAGCAATTTTAGTTTTGTGTCTCCCACTTCCCTGAGCCCCGTCTAGACTGAAGTGTTTGTGTGACTTTTCTTTTTCTTTCTTATTTTTAAGGAGTTCTATTTATCTATTTAGGTCACATCTTGTGGCATGTGGGATCTTAATTCCCTGACCAGGGATCCAGCCCGCACCCCTGCTTTGGAAGGTGGAGTCTTAACCATTGGATCACAAGGGGAGTCCCTGTGTGGTTTTTCTATACTAGGAAATCTGGACTGAGAGAAGCCAATCTCAAATAGCTGCACCTGAGGAACAATACCTGAACTGTTTTTGACACGTCTGGACCTGATTTAGATGATGAGATGCTGAACTTGAATGAATGATGTCATGGGGTGAGACTTTTAGGATACCGGGTAAGTATAGTTTTGCACGTTAGGTGGGACAAGAATTGTAGCCAGAAGTTGGACAATGATAATTGTCAAAGATGGCCCCTAAATAATTCTTTCCCTATGTCTACAGACATAACTACTCTTTCCTTCAAGAAATGGAGTTCATTTTCCTTCCCCTCAGTCTAGGCTGGCCTTGTAACTTATTTTGACCCGTAAAATACGGACAAAGTAAGTCCTGACAGTTTCTGTTTTCATGTCATTGGATTCCCGAGCCATTATATTAGGATTCCATGCTGTCCTGCTGGAGAGAAGGACCATGTGGAGAATCCCTAGAGAGAGAGGCCATGTGGGGAAGAAGTGAGATGCCCCAGTCAATTGCATTTTCAAGGCTTCAGACACATAAGGGAGGTCTTGAACCTGCTAGTTCAGCTTAGCAACCATCTGAATGCAGCCATGTGAGTGGTTCCAGCCGACACCATTTGAAGCAGAATGACCAGCCAATTCACAGAAATATGATAGGTTTTTAAATCATTTTTTAAGCCACTACATTTGGGGATGGTTTTTTATCTAGTAATAGATAATTGATAAAGCAGTCTTTTTGTTTATAGAGGATACCTTAAGTGAAAGACTTAGGACAAAAAGACCTGTAGAGAACTGAGGGACTTTGAGGAGCCCAGCAGGTTCCTCTGTCCATGGGATTCTCCAGGCAAGAATACTGGAGTGGTGATCCATTCCCTCCTCCAAGTGATCTTCCGGACCCAGAGATTGAACCCTGGTCTCCTGCATTGCAGGTGGATTCTTTACCGTCTCAGCCACCAGGGAAGCCGAAAAGGTCTTATAGCCTCTTATTTATTCTAACCCTGTGACTATGCTTTACTGTTGGTTCTTTTGGCCTTTGTCTTTGCTTTGAGATCATTTATGACGTTGCAAATATTTTTCTAGCTGATAAAGCTGGAAATAAAAAATGGTAGAGAATACTTCACAGGCTTTTGGTTGTGCTAAAAGTTTATAAGAAGATATGGAATATGAGATATTTTTATTATAAAAAGGTTTGAAAAGTTAATATTACATTTTTAACTTGAATATACATTAAACTTAGAGGTAATATGTTTTGTTATTAAATGTGTTATAAATATTTATGTTATTATAATACAGTACAGTCATAAGAAGCATCTATGAACATTTAACAGGTACACTTCCCTGGTGGCTCAGGTGGTAAAGAATCTGCCTGTGGAGACCCGGGGTTCGATCCCTGGGCTAGGAAGCTCCCCTGGAGAAGGGAATGGCAACCTACTCCAGTATTCTTGCCTGGAGAATTCCATGGACAGAGGAGCCTGGCTGGCTACAGTCCATGGGGTCGCAAAGAGTCCGACACAACTGAGAGACTAACAGTTTCACTCTCATGAACCTTTAATAAACAACTGTTAATTTCTAAAGCAGACACTGTGAGTGAAAGTTCTGGTTAAATTTTTAGAGTGAACGCTAACTATTAGCTTAAGAAATAAATTATGTTTGTCCTATATGAAAGTGTTGATTCCAACTGGTTCTCTGCTGGGAATTCAAAAAAGCAACTCAAATATGTATGAAAGCATATCTTATTTACTCTTGAACACCAATACAATAATGTTTACAATCTTATTATCAAGAGCAGTGGTTTCTTCCAACACATGTATATCCTTGCTGCTGCTAAGTCGCTTCAGTCGTGTCCGACTCTGTGTGACCCCATAGACAGCAGCCCACTAGGCTCCCCTGTCCCTGGGATTCTCCAGGCAAGAACACTGGAGTGGGTTGCCATCCTTGACACTGCTGCAAATAGACTCAAATCTTCTAATTATTGATGACTCCTTTTTCTTTAATTGATTACATACTTTGAAATTTTATAACTACCTTGAATCTTAAGAAAAAATTGCTTTGTTACTTTCAGGGCTTTTTTGAAGTCTAATGGATTGGAAAGATAATGGAATTTTTTAGAGTCTAGATTTCTTCTATTTTCAGAGAAGATTTCCTAGTCTTTTTATCACTCATTTTAGAGGATTTGTTCCACAGAGATACGTTGTTAAATGTTTGCTATTGTAAAACCCTTTTTTCCTTCAATTTCTCAAGTAAACATTGTACAAACATTTTAGGAAACTCTAGAGAAAATTTTAATAACACCTAATAAATTCTTATTTAGGAAGGAAGGTAGGAAAGAGGGAAGGAAAACACGGTGAACCAAGTAGCCTAATGTTTTATAATCTTAGGGGTGGGAAATTCTTTTTTTTTTCCTTTCATGATACATTTCCCTGAGAACATTTGAAACAATAGAAGTCTTTGTTGCTTTTGGAAAATACTTTTGTAAAGTTAAAAATATTTTCCAGATTTAAGTTTGAACACCTCAGTTTATTTTCACAATGGGAATTAAGAAGCTTTTCCAAAAGTAAATTAATTTTATTTCTTAAATGAAATCAATGTACCAAGATATTTAAAGCTGGAACATGGTATCTTGAGAAGCCCAAGCTAGCCTTCTAGAGATGCTGCAGATCTTTGGAGGCACTACATGGAAAGAAAGGCTACACAGGGAATAACTGAAATACCCTAATCAATACTACCAAAGCCCCAGACAAGTGAGAGACGCTTTCTTGAATTTTCTCCCTTGTCTATAGCTACCATCTGAATATAGCCACAGTAGCAAACCTGTGTAACATCACTTGAAGTTAACTATAGAAAATGGTTTAACTGGATACCACATAACTCTATATTAAGCAAGCAGATAGTTGACTGAATTTTTTTCAGTGCCTAGTCAATGATTCTGTTGTATGTGAAAGTAGTTATACTTGAGAGCCTTGATTCTAAACAAGAAAAATGAAGGTTTGCTAATCATTGCTTTTCCTCTCAAGGTTGCTAACATTAGGTCATTACATTTACTGTGCACTTTAAAAATAATCAGTAGCATATGGCTTGTTGAAGTGAGTTTGCAAATTGCTGACAAACACCTTTTTATAACCATATATTAGAAATAATAAGAAATATTTTCTATTTCAAATTTCAGTTCCCTAAAACACATAGCATAGTTTGTATACCATTTTATAAGAAAGATTTTAATTATGGGTTATTAGACAACTGACTGTAATTAAATAATAACCAATTAGTCTTTTAGGGGCAGTGTACTTGGATTAAAAAGTTGCTGCCTTTTGTGTCTACCTATATTAAGAATTTTATCCCCAGGTGCAATGGATTGATTGTTTCTGTCCCTATCCCCAGCTCTCCTCAAACTCATGTGCTGAAATCCTAACCCCCAATGTGATGGTGTTAGAACTGGGGGCCTCTAGAAGGTGATTCAGAGAAGGTAATGGCACCCCATTCCAGTACTCTTGCCTGGAAAATCCCATGGACGGAGGAGCCTGGTAGGCTGCAATCCATGGGGTCGCTAAGAGTCGGACACGACTGAGTGACTTCACTTTCACTTTTCACTTTCATGCATTGGAGAAGGAAATGGCAACCCACTCCAGTGTTCTTGCCTGGAGAATCCCAGGGACAGGGGAGCCTGGTGGGCTGCCGTCTATGGGGTCGCACAGAGTTGGACACGACTGAAGCGACACAACAGCAGCAGAAGGTGATTAGGTTGTGAGAGTGGAACCCTTATGAATGGGACTCCGTGCCCTTTTAAGCAAAGAAACCGAGAGGTAATATCTCCTTACATTTGTCAGAACTATAATATATCCACACCCTGAACTGATTGGCAGTTTTTGCATTTAAGCTGGATTGACTTCATTAAAGGGATATATTATCTGAAGTCACTTCTGAATGATGTTTTAAGCAAAGACGTAAGGAGGAAGGGGATGGGTATTGGATAAACTAATATTTTTCAAATTTCAGATCTCAATCCATTAGTGGATCATATGGAATGTAATTGATACTAAAAATGAAATAAAATGGAATCAAATAAAGTAGAAATAATAAGCTCATCATACTTGGTGCTAACATGGTTTATGAAATTTATGTTTATCTATGTGTATATTGGGTCATGCTGTAAAATGAATTTCTTGGTATCAGTTCAGTTCAGTCGCTCAATCGTGTCTGACTCTTTGCGACCCCATGACTCGAAGCACGCCAGGCCTCCCTGTCCATCACCAACTCCCAGAGTTCACTGAGACTCACGTCCGTCGAGTCAGTGATGCCATCCAGCCATCTCATCCTCTGTCGTCCCCTTCTCCTCCTGCCCTCAATCCCTCCCAGCATCAGAGTCTTTTCCAGTGAATCAAGTCTTCGCATGAGGTGGCCAAAGTACTAGAGTTTCAGCTTTAGCATCATTCCTTCCAAAAAAATCCCAGGGCTGATCTCCTTCAGAATGGACTGGTTGGATCTCCTTGCAGTCCAAGGGACTCGCAAGAGTGTTCTCTAACACCACAGTTCAAAAGCATCAATTCTTCAGCACTTAGCTCTCTTCACAGTCCAACTCTCACATCCATACATGACCACTGGAAAAACCATAGCTTTCCTGATATAGACTCATGCTATTAATATTTATATATTGCTAGGTTGATTTGCTAATAATTTGTTGAGAGTTTTTGTATTTCTATCCATGTTGCATATTTTTATTTTCACAAATACAAATATCCCAAACCTCCTCCTACTACATTTATATTTTGTAAATAAATTAACTTTTTGACTTAAATAAAATTTTAAATAATAATTTTAGATTAAAAAAAAACAACACTCATGTTTCTCTCTCCTGAGATTCATATACTCACTCCTTATACTGAAATTGCAAATCATTTCTACCCACCAGATCCATCTATACCTAGTCATCTGAGGATCCTTTGGCAGTCTTCTCATTTTCTTCAAAGTCTTGTTCACCTTAACTGTTCAGACTGTATACCTAGAGACAGAGCAGGCTCCGCCACTATAGATGGTCTCCTCCCTTTCCTCCTATAAACTCATGACTTCCAGGTAGCAGCGGGACACAAAGATGGCAGCTGGTCCATACAGATGCACGCAGAGGAATCACCTGGGTCATAGTCCATGAGGACAGCCAGTCACAGGAAGAGATGGTTGACCAAGGGCAAAAGGCCCAGCAAACACTTTGGGGCAGGGTAGGCATACCAGTGAGTCACTAGTAATGGGAAACTTTCTTCTTTGCTGTTTGTTATGGTGGTGAAACCATATCTGGCTCTGTTACCAAGTCTGCAATCATTTAGACAAAGCCAGCAGATAGGCTACCAGGCAGGTCTATATTTTAATGGCTACGTCCCCTAATGTACTTATAATACATTATCAGGACATAGTATATCAATGGGTCATTATTAACCTCTCTCTTTATTTTCTAAGTTGTTTTTGGATCTTGGGCATATTGGCTACGGGATGATGCAGGATATTTTTAAGGATTTTTACCTAAGATTTTACAGTGTTAAGTAAAACATGGGGAAGGGTTATAGGGGTATGAGGAAAGAAAGGCAGTAATAAAAATTGAAGAAAGGGAATGAGCAAGAGAAGAGGCCAGGGTGAGAATGAGCATGTGCATGAGACTAAAGGCTTGGCATATTTTAAGCCTGAGATCAAGATTATTTCTTAATTGAGGCTCTTTCATGCAAGAATCAGTCCTTAAACTGCAAATATAACTATACTGGCTCTAGGTAAAACTGTTTAGAAGATAAAGTCCCTCCACGATCTGATCTCAACTCTACTTCATTCTCACCAACTGCCACCCTTTAGCATATACTTAGTCTTCATCACCTTTGAGTTTCTGAAGAATACTAGGCTATGCCATGCCTCTGTGCCTTTAAAATTTTTATTCCTTTTCCTTGAAATGTCTGGTTCTTGTCTTTGCTGTAACACCTCTTCTGTGACTTCCTCCCAGACCATAAATTCTGTAAGAGTTAATAATTCTTCTTATGCAAAACATTATGTGTAGTACTTTCATTATAACAAGTAATTGTTGTATGGTAATTATTGGTTCTGCATTTGTTGTGTCACTGATCTGTGAGTTCCTGTGGGCACGGCAAAGTCTTACTTGTCATTTTGTCATCTGTTATCACTGCCTGGTACACCATAAGCTCTTAGAGAATGTTGGTTGATCTCAATCAAATAGAACTGTAATAAGAAGTCACTGTACAGCCTCTCACTATGTAGACTTATGTTCAAATATGCAGCTGTGTTGTGCTATTATAATTTATCTACTCTGGGAAGAAAAAAAATCGAACAACATTATTTTCGGCAGATAGCTGGGTCAAGCAATCATGTTCTGTTTTTCCATTGGGATAAGGATATCCCAAAGGAAAAATATATTGAACAGAATCCTCTTACATCAATTTTTTATATTTAAGGGAAAAAGGATTTGCAAAATTTTCCAAAAGTCAGTTAGAAAAATTAAGCCCCTATGCAATGTGATACTTCTAAAAATAATGCCCAGAGGAACAGCAGTTCTAGAGAATAATAAATCCAACTGTGGCTAGATTCCATCTTCATTTTGGAAACAACCACAGCTGTGGCCAGCCCCGTCAGACAGTGGAATGCAGTTGAGAATTTGATATGGGGGAGAAAGGAAAGGGAACTAGGTTTCCTGCTCTGAGGCAGTTGGCACAGAGTCCCTGGTTCCTCCCCTTCCCCCCATCCACTGTCCCCAGCTCTCTCCTCCTCACCCAGGAAGTACATTGGTGATCTGGACAAGGTCTGGCATTTGGATTCTGTTTGTACTGTGGGGGACATTGCGGTAAAAGGGCTTGAGAAAAACTAAGATGACAGTGTTATATTATACTGTACATCTCTAATTCTTCCAAGTTTGGACAAGTGTCAAGTTAAGCCACAGAGAAATGCTTTCGTTTTCTTTAAAAATTTCTATAAATGGTATTTTGCAATTTATCTGAGACAAAAGAAGCACAATGGTTCCAACTTCATTAAGCTTTCCTTTCCCAAAAGTTTGACAAGATCACTTGCCTGCTAGAAGTGACACACTGGTCTTAACTGACAATACTTCATGGAGAAGATAGTTTCCAGTGCTATCTTCTACATTTACCTTGTACTCTCTGCAGCTCTCCTGTGTCCTTTATTAAATTATAGAAGCTCAAATAGCAAAAGCGAGGAAGCTATTAGCAACTACATGAAAGTGGCATGTCTTCTGTTAAAGAGCCACCAGGAAAACTAATTTATGACTGTTAGTCAGGATAGTGGTTACCCTTAGGAGGAAGGGTTGGCAGTAACTGGAAGGAGACATGGGGAAGACTTCTGGGGGTGCTGCTCATGCTCTGTTGCTTGATCTAGGTGCCTGATTACATGGCTGTTCTTAACTAGTGAAACATAATTGATCTATACCCTTATGATTTATATACTTTTCTGTGCGTGTGTGCATGCTCAGTCACTCAGTTGTGTCCAACTCTTTTTGGCCCCCTAGACTATAGCCTGCCAGGCCCCTCTGTCTATGGGATTTTCCAGGCAAGAATACTGGAGTGGGTTGCCATTCCCTTCTCCAGTTGAAGGTAAAAGTGAGTTGCACAGTCATGTCTGACTCTTTGTATCCCATGGACTGTACCCTGCCTGGTTCCTCTGTCCATGGAATTCTCCAGGTGAGAGTACTGGAGTGGGTTGCCATTTCCTTCTCCAGGGGATCTTCCTGACCAAGGAATCAAACCCAGGTCTTCTGCTTTGCAGGCAGATTCTTTACCAACTGAGTCACTAGGGATGCCTTATTTCAAAAAATAGTAATGATAAGAAAGGTATTAGGCCTGTGTTGGTTCAAAATGTAATACTTAGCCAAAAGAAAATAAAGACCAGTAAATCCAGATCTATATAATAATATACAGTGAGTCGCTTGGACATCAAGGAGATCAGGCCAGTCATTCCTAAAGGAAATCAACCCTGAATATTCATTGGAAGGACTGATGCTGAAGTTGAAGCTCAGCATCTACTTTGGCCACCTGATACGAAGGGCCAGTTTACTGGAAAAGACCCTTATGCTGGGAAAGGCAGGAGGAGAAGGGGGAAACAGAGGATAAGATGATTGGATGGCATCACTGACTCAATAGACATCAGTTTGAGACAACTCCAGGAGATAGTGAAGGACAGGGAAGCCTGATGTGCTACAGTTCATGGAGTCGCAAGGAGTCAGACACAATTTAGTGACTGAACAACAACAACAGTGAGTATACCCAATAGGAGTGTGTGGGATATACTAAGGATGGAGAAGGTCGCCTGCCATATTGTTTAAGGATGTTGAAGCCATCAAGCCCTCAGCCACGGCAACCACCTCCAGCAGTGTACCCTGAGGGGATTCAGGATGGAAAAGAACATGATACTGACCCTTGTATAGTTAAGGTGCGTATCCTAGGAATGATTTCAGTGGGCCCAGGCTCTTGCAGCTTCCCATACAGAGAAAAGCATGCTAAACATTAGCTTGAGATGTCTAGTTTTCTTTAATTAACAGTAATCTTTTATTGTTCCAACTACTTGATCTTTGTTGCAAACACCCCTGTATATCCTGGCTCCTCCCTTCCTCTTCAGAGCAGTCCCTCAGAGCTATCTGAGCTTAAGTCCTCAGGAAGTCTGCCAAATAAAATACAATCACCAGATTTTAGATTGTGTATCTTTTTCAGTTGATGATACCTTTTAGTAAGAGATCATTTGTTTACTTTTGGAATAGGAGGCCCAGAAGTCCAGATGAAGAGGACTGTTTCTTAGTCAGTAATAGGCAGGAAAGGTTCTATCCAACTCTTGTTGCCACACTATCCAGATCCTCTTGGGTCATCTTCATATTTGTTACTGAACAACTTTATGAGAAATATAGGGCATATATTATCAACCCATCATTAAAAAGGGGGAGCCTGGGGCACATACTATGTTAATAATTTGTTTAAGATAATAGAGAAAGTCAGTGTAATAGAATTTCCACTTCATACATGTCAATATGATGCATCAAAGACAGCAAATCACTATGTTCAGTTCTCTCTTTGATATCAAATCAAGAAATTGCTATGATTATTGAGGGAAAGCCTCATTTGGACCCTGTTGATCAAGGCTATGGTTTTTCCTGTGGTCACTTGTGGATGTGAGAGTTGGACTGTGAAGAAGGCTGAGCACCGAGGAAGTGATGCTTTTGAACTGTGGTGTTGGAGAAGACTCTTGAGAGTTCCTTGGACTGCAAGGAGATCCAACCAGTCCATTCTGAAGGAGATCAGCCCTGGGATTTCTTTGGAAGGAATGATGCTAAAGCTGAAACTCCAGTACTTTGGCCACCTCATGCGAAGAGTTGACTCATTGGAAAAGACTCTGATCCTGGGAGGGAGGCAAGAGGAGAAGGGGACGACAGAGGATGAGATGGCTGGATGGCATCACTGACTCGATGAATGTGAGTCTGAGTGAACTCCGGGAGTTGGTGATGGACAGGGAGGCCTGGCGTGCTGTGATTCATGGGATCACAAAGAGTCGGACATGACTGAGGGACTGATCTGATCTGATCTTGATCAAAACTTTCTTGGTTAAGCTCTTTTCCATGACTAATCTTACCTAACTTTATACCTAGGAAACAATATACATCCCTCACTGTAATCTCCTGTAGACAGGAGGATGTGAGCTATCTCAGCTCTCCTCAAATAACAGACAAAACTGGCAGGTCTGTAAAAGGACGTTTTGGTAAAAGAGGATGGTAGAACTTTATGGGATATCCCTGCTGAGATTTTTGAGGTCTATGTGAAAATCCAGCAGTGGCTTCCCACTGGGGGAGCTGTGTATGCAATCTGCCCTAGATGCAGGCAACAAGAGGATGCATTATCTGTAGAGAGTTTTCAAAAATAATAAAGCCAACTAAAGTTTTTTGTCTGCTTTTTATTATCACCATGTGCCTGAAAATCCTCCTGAGCACTTCCAGAGACTTCCACCAGACCGGAGAGCAGTAGTGAGTACTATAACTGACCCTTCTTCCCTCCTGTACCCTTGTACCCGTTTGGACATTAAAATATTAACTCTTGTACTTGTAATGCACATCCTAATTGCCAATGCACTGAGAGACATCCTCTGTTCCACCAGACCGGAGAGCAGTAGTGAGTACTATAACTGACCCTTCTTCCCTCCTGTACCCTTGTACCCGTTTGGACATTAAAATATTAACTCTTGTACTTGTAATGCACATCCTAATTGCCAATGCACTGAGAGACATCCTCTGTTCCACCAGACCGGAGAGCAGTAGTGAGTACTATAACTGACCCTTCTTCCCTCCTGTACCCTTGTACCCGTTTGGACATTAAAATATTAACTCTTGTACTTGTAATGCACATCCTAATTGCCAATGCACTGAGAGACATCCTCTGTTCCACCAGACCGGAGAGCAGTAGTGAGTACTATAACTGACCCTTCTTCCCTCCTGTACCCTTGTACCCGTTTGGACATTAAAATATTAACTCTTGTACTTGTAATGCACATCCTAATTGCCAATGCACTGAGAGACATCCTCTATCTGTCTCTAGAGCCAAAAGGAGAAGGGAGATTTTTGTAGGAGACATGGTAGGTAGACATTTTGGCTTCTTCCGGGTCTGCACCTATCTCATGACTCCACATTTCTGGTATCTCTTCACAGAACCAGAGCCCACAGTATTTGAGCAGATGCAGGGCTGGCTCAGAAATTGTTGTGAAGGAGACACTCTTATTCCTCTCACTTCTCAAGATCACAGTGTTTCTGAAGTGCTGCCCACTGCCTTCAGCAGATGAATAACTTCTCCACCCTTGTCCCCCTAATTAAGACCTCTTTGTTTACCTACTCAGGTTAAACTCACCATCTTTCATTTTCCACTCTGCACCATTTCACTGTAGAAATGAATTAAAAGCTCCAACACAAAAGAGTAAAAATGATAGCCTGTAACTGTGACTGGTCAGTGACTGAGGAAAAGGAAAGGAGTGACGGGAAATGCATTTCCTCCCAGTCAGACTCTGGATATCTGTACTGAGGTGTCTGCTACCCCCAGTTATGCCATGTGCCAAACTTTTTATGCCTTAGTAACTGACTCCAAATTTAGTTCTAAAAATTTGAAAAGTAAGGGTAGATAGGTTGAACTAGCAAATGATAACTCAAATAAAACATAAACAGTAATATAATATCAGGCAAAATAAAAATTTAAAAGATCATTATTTATAACAAAGATGATAATAAGCATAAGTGTTTATGTATAAAAAATATAACCATAAAATACGTATTACAAAAATCTTTGCAAACTCTGCTTCCCCAGCAGTCTAGTGGTTATGATTCCACACTTCCAACGCAGGAGGTGCGGGTTCCACTCCCAGTCAGGGAACTGTGATCCCGCATGCCATGCAGCACAGCAAATAAACCAGTAAATAAATTAATTAAACCATTTTTTCCCCATTCTTCTTCCTGTAACCTATTATCTTAACACTTCTATCACCTATTTACCCATCTATTATTCACCATAGAACTGTATTGTTTTTTAATGTATGCATTTAAGACCATTATCATAATTGGTTCTCAATAATCAAAGGAGAATATTGTCTGTATCAATACGAGTAAATTCCAGAAAGTGTCCCCACAAAGTATCACACATCCTATTTTTATGTATAAAATGTTGATAAGTTCTGTATTTGTTAACTGAGTAGAACCTATGTATTATATTAGAATTTTTGAGGAGACACAGCGTTGTTGTTGTTCTTCAGTCACTCAGTTGTGTCTAACTCTTTGACACCCCCATGGACTGTAGCATGCCAGGCTTCCCTGTCCTTCACCATCTCCCGGAAGTTTGCTCAAACTTGTGTCCATTGAGTTGGTGATTCCATCCAACCATCTCATCCTCTGTTGTGCCCTTCTCCTGTGGCCTTCAATCTTTCCCAGCATAAGGGTCTTTTCCAGTAAACTGGCTCTTCGTATCAGGTGGCCAAAGTAGATGCTGAGCTTCAACTTCAGCATCAGTCCTTTCAATGAATATTCAGGACTGATTCCCTTTAGGATTGACTGGTTTGATCTCCTTGCAGTCCAAGGGACTCTCAAGAGGCTTCTTCAACACTACAGTTCGAAAGCATCAATTCTTTGGTTCTCAGCCGTTTTTATGGTTCAACTCTCATATCCATTCTTGACTACTGGAAAAACCATAGCTTTGACTAGATGGACCTTTGTCAGCAAAGTAATGTCTCTACTTTTTAATATGCTGTCTAGGATTGTCATAGCTTTTCTTCCAAGGAGCAAGCGTCTTTTAATTTCATGACTGCAGTCACCATCTGCAGTGATTTTAGAGCCCAAGAGAAGAGAGTTGTCACTGTTTCCATTTTTTCCCTATCTATTTCTATGAAGTGATGGGACTGGATGCCATGATCTTAGTTTTTAGAATGTTGAGATTTAAGCTAACATTAAATCCACATATCTCCTCTCAGCTCCTGTGCCACTCTGCCACCGCTCCATGAAAGCTGCAGCTTTTCATTATAGAGGACTGGAATGCAAAAGTAGAAAGTCAAGAAATACCTAGAGTAACAGGCAAATTTGGCCTTGGATTACAGAATGAAGCAGGGCAAAGGCTAACAGAGTGACGCCAAGAGAACACACTGGTCATCACCCTCTTCCAACAACACAAGAGAAGACTCTACACATGGAAATCACCAGATGGCCAACACCGAAATCAGATTGATTATATTCTTTGCAGCCAAAGATGGAGAAGCTCTATACAGTCAGCAAAAACAAGACCGGGAGCTGACTGGCACTCAGATCATGAACTCCTTATTGCCAAATTCAGACTGAAATTGAAGAAAGTAGGGAAAACCACTAGACCATTCAGGTATGACCTAAATCAAATCCCTTATGATTATACAGTGGAAGTGAGAAATAGATTTAAGGGACTAGATCTGATAGACAGAGTGCCTGATGATCTATGGACAGAGGTTCGTGACATTGTACAGGAGGCAGGGATCAAGACCATCCCTAAGAAAAGAAATGCAAAAAGGCAAAGTGGCTGTCTGAGGAGGCCTTACAAATAGCTGTGAAAAGAAGAGAAGTGAAAAGCAAAGGAGAAAAGGAAAGATATAAGCATCTGATTGCAGAGTTCCAAAGAATAGCAAGGAGAGATAAGAAAGCCTTTCTTAGCGATCATGCAAATAGAGGAAAACAATAGAATGGGAAAGACTAGAGATCTCTTCAAGAAAATTAGAGATACCAAGGGAACATTTCATTCAAAGATGGGCTCGATAAAGGACAGAAATGGTATG
>NW_011494690.1:3446983-3452229 GCF_000754665.1 Bison bison bison | reverse complement strand
GGTCAGTTTTCATTCCAATCCCAAAGAAAGGCAATGTCAAAAAATGCTCAAACTACCACACAATTGCACTCATCTCACACACTAGTAAAGTGATGTTCAAAATTCTCCAAGCCAGGCTTCAGCAGTACATGAAACATGAACTTCCAGATGTTCAAGCTGGTTTTAGAAAAGGCAGAGGAACCAGAGATCAAGTTGCCAACATCCACTGGATCATCGAAAAAGCAAGAGAGTTCCAGAAAAATGTCTACTTCTGCTTTATTGACTATGCCAAAGCCTTTGACTGTGTGGATCACAATAAACTGAAAAATTCTGAAAGAGATGGGAATACCAGACCAACTGACCTGCCTCCTGAGAAACCTGTATGCAGGTCAGGAAGCAACAGTTAGAACTGGACATGGAACAGCAGACTGGTTCTAAATAGGAAAAGGAATATGTCAAGGCTGTATATTGTCATCCTGCTTATTTAAGTTATATGCAGAGTAAATCTTGGGAAACGCTGGGCTGGAAGAAGCACAAGCTGGAATCAAGATTGCTGGGAGAAATATCAATAACCTCAGATATGCATATAACACCACCCTTATGGCGGAAAGTGAAGAATAACTAAAGAGCCTCTTGATGAATGTGAAAGAGGAGGGTGAAAAAGTTGGCTTAAAACTCAACATTCAGAAAACTAAGATCATAGCATCTCGTCCCATTACTTCATGGCAAATAGATGGGGACACATTGGACACAGTGGCTGACTTTATTTTTTGGGGCTCCAAAATCACTGTAGATGGTGATTGCAGCCATGAAATTAAAAGACACTTACTCCTTGGAAGGAAAGTTATGACCAACTTGGACAGCATATTAAAAAGCAGAGACATTACTTTGTCAACAAAGGTCCATCTAGTCAAGGCTATGGTTTTTCTAGTAGTCATGTATGGATTTGAGAGTTGGATTATAAAGAAAGCTGAGTGCAAAGAATGGATGCTTTTGAACTGTGGTGTTTCAGAAGACTCTTGAGAGTCCCTTGGACTGCAAGGAGATCCAACCAGTCCACCCTAAATGACATCAGTCCTGGGTGTTCATTGGAAAGACTGATGTTGAAGCTGCAACTCCAATTATTTGGCCACCTGATTTGAAGAGCTGACTAATTGGAAAAGACCCTGATGCTGAGAAAGATTGAGGGTAGGAAGAGAAGGGAACAACAGAGGATGACATCTTTGGATAGCATCACCGACTCAATGGACATGAGTTTAGGTGAACTCCAGGAGCTGGTGATGGACAGGGAGGCCTGGCGTGCTACAGTTCATGGGGTCACAAAGAGTCAGACATGACTGAGCGACTGAACTGACTAAAAGCATACATGTCCCCAAACATAGTCACTATAATCTAGTAGAGAGGTTGAGGTTCTTAGAAAGCTGGAATGTATGTTATAGGAAAGCCAAAGAAAGCACTAGAAGTGTTCTAACCTTTTGTTGTGGATAGAGGAGATTAATTGCTCTTACTTACTCTCCACTGTTGTCACTGCCAGATAACTTGACGTTTGAACATTGCCTGAATCATATGGGTCAGTTTTTGTAAGATCCTCAAAGTACCGACTGTTGTGGGTCAAGGTAGCTTCATGTTGGATCCATTCCTTAGGAATAAGGTAGGTGGAATTCTGTTGTAGAAGGTAGAAATGTGCCAGTCAATCTGGCACATAATGTTTATTTGTAACAGGAATCTTATGAATGAAGACAGAGATGGTAGAGGATGAAGGAGATATATCACTGAGAGAATAAGAAGTGAACTATGACTGGGAAAGCCAAACAATATGAATTTGTATACGTATTTTTAATATCCTAATTTTCTCTATATGAAAATGGAGTCTGGGTGAAAACTTTTTTTATATATTAAAACAGTTAATTTTCTTGTATATCAAAGACCATGTAAAAAGTTAGAGGAAAGCTTAAAGCTTAGAAGTATTAGTCATACATGTTTTCTTCTGTGTACATATATATATATATATAGACATATATTATAAATATTGAGAAAATGAACATACATGGTTCAATTTTTAAATTATATTTTTATTTTTTATTGGAGTGTTTCTGCTGTACAACAATGTGAATCAGCTATATATACATACATCCCCTCCCTTTTGAACCTCCATCCCACCCTCCCCCAATTCCACCCCGCTAGGTCATAATTGAGCACCAAACTGAGCTCCCTGTGCTATAAAACAGCTTCCTACGAGCTATCTATTTTATACACAATAATGTATAAAGTTTATCCCTATCTCCCAATTCATCTCACCTTCTCCTTCCCACCATGTCCATCTGTCCATTGTTTACATCTGGGTTTCTATTCCTGCCTTACAAATAGGCTGAGATGGTTCAATCTTTACTATCTTTTATACATGTCTTTCTTCATTTGTCATTTTATGTATTTATCACATTATGGCCTTTTGTGTTTATTTTTCACTATGACTTCCCTATCCCTGTCCCGTGATTTTGAGCTGCTTGAGGGCAGGACACAGTGGGCCTCATAGAACTGGGCACGGCATTCAGCATACAGCAGGCAATCTGCATTTACTGAATGAAATGATTATGGCCCTGACCAACCATCAGTGAGGCAAATCAAGTTGACTTTTGAAATTGGGATGACTTCATTCTTACCATCATCTCTCTCTCTCTGGAAGAGTTTCATTTTGTAACATAGAATATGAGTTGTAAGACCGAAGTTAGGCAGTTTGTTAGGCAGAAGTTTATGGCTGTAAAACAGAATTGGGATAATTATCCTGCTTTGGGATTGAAACGGGCAGTGGAAAATTGTTCCACGGATGATGGCGCTGGGAAACAATTCAAATCAGCCCCTGACAGACTGACTTGGTATTCCAGGTATAATAATTTTCCCTCATATCTAGGCCCTCATCAATTACTTTTGAAATATTTGCTTTGAAATAAAAAAAGCTAAAGCATTGGTTCTATTCATTTTCACCTAACTCAGCTACAAGTATTCCCAACTGACAGTTTTCCATTCTAATGCTAACCAGGGCAAAGCTTCTGTCTCCCTTTATTTATTTATTTTTTATTATCTTCATTTTTCTCACTTATAAAGAAGGTGGCTCTCTATTGGGAATATGATGATCATAAATTGTTGAATGCTAGTTGATTGGTCAATGACAGTTTAGTAATGTTTTCATCAAATAGACTTCCTTGGCCCAGATAGGCGGGGTGTGTGGCAAGAGACTGGTATAGTTAAGCTGAAATAAAAGCCTCTGAATTTGAATTTTCAACTTAGAGACACCCACTTTCCTTTCTAGGCTTATTTCATTTTCCCTTCAGTTCCTATGTAAACTTTTAACACAAGAAAGTGAGATAGTATACTCCATTACAAAAACAAGCAAATGAAAAATTTCCGTTGAGAAAGGAAACAGATCTTGACTTCACTGTCACATCACCAGTGCCATTTGCCTAGAGGACACTCTGTGTGTAGAAGGATGAATGACCCATCCTCTCTGCTCATCGCCTCCCAGCCTAGTCATTCTTTTGTCATAATGGGCCTCCACTTTCAGCTCTAGAGGCTGCCTATGTGATCTCCTCTCTTTCAGATACCTGGAATCCTCGCTTTTACAAAGAATAGCTCTCTTCTCACTGTCCTACTTAGATTTCACAGTTTTTTCTACCTCAGGAATCTTGTATACATCCCTTAGCATTTGGTCTGGGTTCTCTGTTATTTACAGCATCAGACCTTGCTTCTATCACATCCACAAATGGGTGTTGTTTTTGCTTTGGCTCCTTCCCTTCATTCTTTTTGGAGTTATTTCTCCACTGATCTCCAGTAGCATACTGGGCACCTACTGACCTAGGGAGTTCATCTTTCAGTGTCCTATCTTTCTGCCTTTTCATACTGTTCATGGGGTTCTCAAGGCAAGAATACTAAAGTGGTTTGCCATTCCCTTCAATTCAATGGACATGAGTTTAGGTAAACTCCGGGAGTTGGTGATGGACAGGGAGGCCTGGCATGCTGTGGTTCATAGGGTCACAAAGGGTCGGACACGACTGAGCGACTGAACTGACTGACTGACTCTGTTATTTATTTCCATCACACCCCTCCCCCTACCAGATGAAACTGAACTGAAAAAGATAAGGACTGATTGGACTGTCTCATATTCTTTCATTTCCCTAGAGAGTCCATTATCAAGATCAAGCATCTTTAAAACTATCTTCAAAATAATTAGACTTTTCACATTACCAGAAGTGACCTACATCAAGAAGGGTATAATGATTAGGTGCCATGATGCTAAAACTTCATTTTTCCTCTTTGAATTACTTTTTAAAAGACTCACTTCTGAAATACCAATTTGGTGAATCTCTGGCCCCAGAAAGGTAATTGGGGGTATTTGGGGGAGTGGGAGTGCGTTAACATGTATCATGTACCAGGAAAGGAAGATAGGGGAAGGAAAAACAAACCCAAAACAAGACTTCTGTCTTGTTATACTCAGCTGAAGATGAAAAAAAAATGAAGAGTCAATCTTTGAGATATGGCATATTTAATTCTAGTGTTTTGACTTCTGATAATGTTAAAAAGCCTTTAGCTTGGCTCTTGTTGATTCTGCGTACTCGAACTAAACTTTAGTTTCTCAAGTGCTTTCTTTTAAAAGGAATAAAATATTTTATCCAGCATGTTATTTCTAATTTTCTTTCTACTAATAGCTTTCATACTCCCTTGATCTGAGCCCAGAACAAGATGGCTGATTAGAAAGACATTTCCTGCAAGAGGTTTGATCTAGACGTATCTACATCAAGTCAGAATGCTTGGGCACCATCCAAAAGGGCAGAAAATATGTTCTGTGTTATTAGAAATCCTGGAATGGAAGTACAAAGTAGTACACAGTAAGTGAGAGCATGTTTTATATCTGTGACTGGATTTTCCAACATTTAGAGGCACAGACTAAAGCAAAAGGGAGTAGCAGTAGGTCCAGCCCTTGGCTTTGTAAAAATGCCAAGTTGTAATCACATCTTATTTATTTTTCAAGATGACACAACAGCCTAAGAAAATTTAGTTTACAGAAAAATTCCAGAAACAGTACGTCAACAATCCCTCAAAGTATATGTAGTTATTATTTATTCCTTGGAGGTAGTGGAAATAAAAATGGAGGTGAGTAGAAGAGTCATTGTGGGCCTTGAGGATCACTGAAAGATGGGGATGAGATAAACTACATGCATT
This sequence comes from Bison bison bison, assembly GCF_000754665.1. Taxonomy (NCBI): domain Eukaryota; kingdom Metazoa; phylum Chordata; class Mammalia; order Artiodactyla; family Bovidae; genus Bison; species Bison bison. Next base: position 3,447,036 of record NW_011494690.1, on the reverse strand, counting down.
GCTAGCTGCTCAGTGTTATGCCCACTTGGATTTGAGGCTAGTGGCTGGGGTTT
>NW_011494690.1:3442737-3446883 GCF_000754665.1 Bison bison bison | reverse complement strand
AGTGGCTGGTTTCTGGTTTCAAGGGCTGGTTTCTGAAGAAATAAAGAAACTCTACTTGAGCTTCTTAAGACTGTGAGGTTCCAGGAAAGGCTGAGTGTTTAAAGCAAAACCTATAGGAAAACTTAGTGATGGACAGGAAAGCCTGGCGTGCTGCAGTCCATGGGGTCACAGAGAGTTGGACCCAACTGAGCGACTGAACTGAACTGATAGGAAAACTTGAACTTGGATTGTCCTGTAATATCCCAGTTGATCAAAGCAAGTATGTTCCAGAGGAACACTTCATTTCTGGAGCCCTGCAACACTGCCCCAGGATAATTCATAGGATTTACTTATGGCAACCAGCTCATCAGTGACCCTGAAGATTGGTTCTACTTCCTTTTTGCTGTTCAACAGATCATAGCCAAGTTACCATTTAGTGTTATATCTCTTTGCCCACATGCTGTTGTTTCAACTTCTGCAAATGGGCCTTTGTCTTTGTTAAGAGAAGCTGGTTAGTCTGACTCTTGAAAGCCTCCAGTCAGCCCTCATGCAGGACTGACGTATCTGATGGACTCAAGACATGCGCTGTCTTTCTGAGAAGCTTCACAATATTGCTCTTCTCTTCAACATCACCCTACCACATTCCCAGAGACCCAGAACTGGTCTGCTCTTCACTGGGTCTATGATTGTAAATGCTTCTTCATGGAGGGCAGAGGAGTTGAAAGCTTACTGAGGAGTTAAAATATTTACCAAGCAACAGTCAAAGACAGCTGAGAAATTATAGAAAGGTACAGGTCACCTGACATTCTCTCTCTCTAATTTCTTACTTTTTTTCCTTCCAATTTATGCAAAGAATTGAAGATCCCGAGAAATAGTTGAAATAGGCTAACTATTAAAAGGCACTTTTCCTTATTTAAAGAAAATAGGCATATATTTTGTATGACTTAACATATTTTAAAAGAAGATACAAATGAAAAATTATATGGGGATCTCTCAAAAATACATTATTTATCCTGTGACTCAAATGATTACTGATAAAGCTACAAATAGTGTTCACTTGGGGGAATACAATGATTTTCAATTATTGACTTATTTCTTTACCAACAAATGTTTGTGAAACAGGAACTTTTCACTAAAGAAGATTTATAGGGGAAAAAGTCAGGAGCTCATCATGAGAATAAATTACTCAGAGAGAAAAAGGGGAAATGGATATTGTGTAGAAAACCAGGAAGACAAACAAATGTGAGAGAAAACACCTGCTTTCCTATAAACATTTGACTTAATACAGTTCCCAGAAATGTTCAATGAAATAACTGTTAACAACAAATTCAGACTCAATTAACATAACATTACAATTTCAAAGGTCAAAAGAAAAAGCTGCCTTTCTTCTCTTTTTACTTTTTAGCTTTCCCCCTGTCCAGAATTCTCTGGTGATGTAGCCAACAGATGGATTTATTTCTTTTTAAGCTTAAAGAAAGGTCACAAATAGCTTTCAACAGATTACAAATGATTTGACACATGATTTCAGAAGCTGGGAAAATTCCATGGACGCAGGAAAGCTTTGAGAATTGATGAAAAGATTTCATAACAGTGCAGGCCAAAATTAACATTGCGAACACAGGTTCCATTTTAATTAATTAGGTGCAAACCATAGCCCAGCCCTCTGGATCAGTTGTGCCTGCTTTACTAGCCGATTTTGAGAATTCTTTGATATTTAAATTTGATGTTATTGCTTAACAGTAAAAGGCCTTTTGTTACCTTAAGGTAAAAAGCTTCTGCTTTAAACCCAAGCCCAGTTCCCAGTATAATTTGAAGGATTACAAAGGCACTGTCCTGTCAAAAATTACCTTCATTAGACTCAACTGAAACAGTATTTTTATTCTGTGCTTACTACATGGCATAGAGATCCTTTTCATTGCTGTGGATATCTGGGCTTTCCTTCTTAAAGATGAAGCGATCCTCAGAGATGACTGGCCTACATTTTTACTAAAAGATGCCAGTTATTGGGAGAAATTCTAGAATACTACAGTTTACTTGAATCGGGCTTGTTAGGGTGCAATTAGCGTCTTTTATTGCTTGAAAGAGAACAGTTTTGAGATCCCTTAAAATTTGGGATGTGAATCCTCTTAAGAATATAGTATTTGTTTACTTTTTTCATCTTTTCTAATTGATTTAAAGGGATTAATGAAGCCATCATCAATTTAAGCTCCCTCTCTCTTTGTGTGTGTGGTTAGTTGCTTAGTTGTGTCAGACTCTTTGTGACCCTATGGGCTGTAGCCCACCAGGCTCCTCCGTGTCCATGGAATTCTCTAGGCAAGAATACTGGCGTGGGTTGCCATGCCCTCCTCCAAGGGTTCTTCCCAGCCCAGGGATGAAACCCACATCTCTTATGTCTCCTGCTTTGGCAGGCACTTTCTTTACCACTAGCGCCATCTGGTCCATGGAGGTCATTGAGTTGTAACAGTAAGTATATTTCATTCAGGATCATTATTAGTAAGGCAGTGCCCTATACCAATTAGGGGCAATCAGAGTTGCTTTGCATTCTGTGTGCTGTTGCTTCAGTCATCTCCAACTCTGCGACCTTATGAACTGTAGCCCACCAGGCTCCTCTGTCCATGGGATTTTCCAGGCAAGAATACTGGAGTGGGTTGCCATGCCCTCTTCTAGGGGATCTTCCCAACCCAGGGATCAAACCCACGTCTCTTATGTCTTCTGCATTGACAGGACCTTATAATGGATACAATTAGTTTTGTCTTCTTTCTCAGCTCTGCCCATATTTAACCTGGTAGTTGAGAGTATTATAAGCTTCCTCTTAAACAAAGAAGATTTAAAAAAATATATTTTAAGGAATAGTCTCACGTAGATTTCATAACAATGTAACTTAGATGAGAGTTTCTTTACATATTTCAGTCTCAGTTTCCTCTTAAGTAAAATGAAGCATACATATTTTTTCTTGCTGAAAAATATTATGATCCGTGGAGTTTTTTTGAAAAAAAAATTTTTTTTTTCAATGAATGATGTAACGCTGTGGTACTCAAGAACCTTTGTGTACCACTCTTGGGCTTCCCAGGTGGCGCTAGTGGTAAAGAACCTGCCTGCCAAAGCAGGAGATGTAAGAGATGCAGGTTCATGGGTTGGGAAAATCCGTTAGAGGAGGACATGGCAATCCACTTCAGTATTATTGCCTAGAGAATCCCATGCTCAGAGGATCCTGGCAGGCTACAGTCTACAGGGTCGTAAAGAGTTGGACACGACTGAAGTGACTTCATGCATGCACACAGGCATGTGCTTTTCTTCCCAAAGTCCTAAAAAATGTACTCTACCAACACAAGAAGTTAAATCAAGAGAGAGAAAAGACCTAGGGTCTAAGATATAGTGACATCAATACAGTACACATAAGGAAGTCCGATTATGAGAGTGAACAATAATCTTAGGACAGTATTCAGTTGTAGGACTAGACAGTAATTCAGTTCAGTCACTCAGTTGTGTCCGACTCTTTGCGACCCCAAAAATCGCAGCACGCCAGGCCTCCCTGTCCATCAGCAGCTCCCAGAGTTCACCCAGACTCACGTCCATCGAGTCAGTGATGCCATCCAGCCAGTGATGCCATCCAGCCATCTCGTCCTCTGTCATCCCCTTCTCCTCCTGCCCCCAATCCCTCCCAGCATCAGAGTCTTTTCCAATGAGTCAACTCTTCGCATGAGGTGGCCAAAGTACTGGAGTTTCAGCTTTAGCATCATTCCAGGGCTGATCTCCTTCAGAATGGACTGGTTGGATCTCCTTGCAGTCCAAGGGACTCTCAAGAGTCTTCTCCAACACCACAGTTCAAAAGCATCAATTCTTCGGCACTCAGCCTTCTTCACAGTCCAACTCTCACATCCATACATGACCACTGGAAAAACCATAGCCTTGACTAGACGGACCTTTGTTGGCAAAGTAATGTCTCTGCTTTTTAATATGCTATTTAGGTTGGACATAACTTTTCTTCCAAGGAGTAAGCGTCTTTTAATTTCATGGCTACAGTCACCATCTGCAGTGATCTTGGAGCCCAAAAAAATAAGTCTGACACTGTTTCCACTGTTTCCCCACCTATTTCCCATAAAGTGATGGGACTGGATGCCATGATCTTGTTTTCTGAGTGTTGAGCTTTAAGCCAACTTTTTCACT
>NW_011494690.1:3431327-3442637 GCF_000754665.1 Bison bison bison | reverse complement strand
GATATTTCTCCCAGCAATCTTGATTCCAGCTTTTGCTTCTTCCAGCCCAGTGTTTCTCATGATGTACTCTGCATATAAGTTAAATAAGCAGGGTGACAATATACAGCCTTGACATACTCCTTTTCCTATTTGGAACCAGTCTGTTGTTCCATGCCCAGTTCTAACTGTTGCTTCCTGACCTGCATACAGGTTTCTCAAGAGGCAGGTCAGGTGGCCTGGTATTCCCATCTCTTTCAGAATTTTCCACAGTTTATTGTGATCCACACAGTCAAAGGCTTTGGCATAGTCAATAAAGCAGAAGTAGATGTTTTTCTGGAATTCTCTTGCTTTTTCCATGATTCAGCGGATGTTGGCAATTTGATCTCTGGTTCCTCTGCCTTTTCTATAACCAGCTTGAACATCAGGAAGTTCACAACAGTAATTAGTAGAGTTCAAAACAAGAGATCAGAGGGCTTCAGAAAGGCTGCCTTAAAGAAAAAATAATATGCAATTTGTAATTTTTTGGTTGTGCTTGACATTGAAAACGTCTTTAGAATTCTCTAAAAAGAACTTGAGGATAAATTAGTGCCTAGAAAAGTAATTATTGAAAATTTAATTTTGTTAACTCCAGGGAAAGCAAAAGTTGTAAAAGAGAAATGCAATACACACTATGTGATTCTACTGTAAACCATATTCGTATCTTGTTAATGATATGTGTTATTCTTTATTCAACTATAGTTTGCATTATAATTATGCTACAATAATGGGTGAGAGGTAATAGAAAAAAATGTGGTTTGTGTGTGTGGTGAGGGGGGTTGGGAAGAGTTTTGCTGTGCAAAAGAGCTGTATCCTAATATTTCATAGCCATAAATCAACAGATATTATCGACAGTAATAATAGCAGTTTATACATATAATTTAGAAATATGGAAATAAACACCAGGAAAAAGAATGGCTTGAAAGTGATTGCCTCTGGAAAGTGGGATTCCATGGTGGGGGTGACATGGTAGCAAACCACTCTTCTCCCTTATATTGTATTACTGGTGGTGGGGGGACCCCTTGCAGGGCCTGAAAAGGGCTAACACTTGTCTAACACTCGGAGATGAATGGTCTGAGGAGACAAACCTGCTGACAAAGTAAGACACTTTATTGGGAAGGGGCCCCAGGTGGAGAGCAGTAGAATAAGGGAACCCAGGAGAACTGCTCTGCCACGTGGCTTGCAGTCTCAGGTTTTATGGTGACGGGATTTGTTTCTAGGTTGTCTTTGGCCAATCACTCTGACTCAGAGTCCTTCCTGGTGGCACACATATTGCTCAGCCAAGATGGACGCCAGCCAGAAGGATTCTGGGAGGTGGTAGGACACGTGGCGTCTCCTTTTGACCTTTCCCGACTTCTTATGGTTGGCGGAAGCTTGTTAGTTCTGGGTTCCTTACTAGGACCTCTTGTCGTACAATAATTCATGCAAATTGTTACTATGGTGCCTGGCTAGGGTGGGCAGTTTTAATCAGTGTGTTTCCCCTAACACTACCACTATTGTCAGACAATGTACAATAATTACTTCAATAACATTTAAAATGTTTTCAAAAGTACCTTACATGTGTTCAAAGGAAAGGCACGACTGTTTGGCAGCTGTTTCTACCCAGACAGAATGATTCACTTTATTTCAGAGTGGTGCTTATATTTTTATCCTTTATTTACATTTGTAGAAATGAGATTGTCTACACTGACCTGGCCTCAATATAGATTGGAAATCAGTCAAGTTCTGAGTGCTAAAAATGGCATGCAGGCTATTTTCAGCAGTCACCCATGATACATGGTGACTTGTTTGGCACCTTCTTTGTCATTTGTAATATGTCCTGCCTGCCACTTCCTAGGGTTGCAAGAAAAAAGTACAGGATACCCCATTAAAATTGAATTTCAGATAAACAAATAAAATTTTAGATAAGTATATCCTCAATATTGTATGGGATAGGCTTGTGCTATAAAAAATTCATTGCCTATCTGAAATTCAAATTTAATAGGGCCTCCTGTAATATTAGTTGCTAAATCTGACAACCTTACCATGTCTAAATGTTAGTGGGAGTGTTCCTTTAGTTGCTAGGGTTAATGAGTGGTAAACATCATTACTAATTTCCCCAGACTCTGAATTTTTCAAGTTCAAATCAGGTCACTATCTCTCAGTTTCTTCCCTTGCTGCTTGCTAACATCACTGAAGATTTTATTTACATGATGATAGTGTATAGACAAAATAGTAGCATACACCACAACAAAAAATAAACAAGCAAAAAACCCAAAAGTGTAGACTACATTACCCTGGAAGATTCCATTCTCATATATCCTGCATTCTTATATATTTTATACTGATGGTCCAAAGTATCTTTTATCCATGAGTGAACAAATACAGAAGTTTTTCCTGTGGTCATGTATGGATGTGAGAGTTGGACTGTGAAGAAGGCTGAGTGCCGAAGAATTGATGCTTTTGAACTGTGGTGTTGGAGAAGACTCTTGAGAGTCCCTTGGACTGCAAGGAGATCCAACCAGTCCATTCTGAAGGAGATCAGCCCTGGGATTTTTTTGGAAGGAATGATGCTAAAGCTGAAACTCCAGTACTTTGGCCACCTCATGCGAAGAGTTGACTCATTGGAAAAGACTCTGATGCTGGGAGGGATTAGGGGCAGGAGGAGAATGGGACGACAGAGGATGAGATGGTGATGGACAGGAAGGAGTTGGTGATGGACAGGGAGTTGGTGATGGACAGGGAGGCCTGTCGTGCTGTGATTCATGGGGTCGCAAAGAGTCGGACATGACTAAGCGACTGATCTGATCTGAATACCTTTATGTTAGTGATTCAGTTAGCTATTTCATTTTCCAACTCAGTACATTATAATGAATAAATATTTGAAGGATTTAACAAATATTAGTTGGTTCTGGACATAGTTTGCTAAGTCATTTCTGTTATTTATCTAAATAGAGTACATTTCCACATATTGCCACTATTAGGCATCTTTACTTAAAACAAAAATGAATTTCAAATGCCTGATGAAGAAATAGTGGTCTAATCCACAAAATCATCAAAATAAATGAGTTAGCATGAGGGATTAAAAACAATTCAGTGACTCAGACTTTGTGACTAACTCTGCATCCAAACAGGTAACCAAAAAATGACCTCTCGTGCAGCTTTTTGAAAATGATTCAGTGATATTCTTGTTTCTCATAAAAAATAAAGGTTTAGCAATGTGCAGTTCAGTTCAGTTGCTCAGTTAGGTCCAACTCTTTGTGACCCCATGGGCTGTGGATGCCAGGCTTCCCTGTCCATCACCAACTCGTGGAGCTTGCTCAAACTCATGTCCATCGACTCAGTGATGCCATTCAACCATCTCATCCTCTGTTATCCCCTTCTCCTCCTGCCTTCAATAATTCTAAGCATCAGGGTCTTTTCCAATGAGTCAGTTCTTCGCATCAGGTGGCCAACGTATTGGAGTTTCAGCTTAAGCATCAGTACCAGAGAATCCTTATCAGACGCTATGTTGATACCTGAAATTGGCACTACCTGTGAAAGTGCTGCATTCAATATGCCAGCAAATTTGGAAAACTCAGCAGGGGCCACAGGACTCAAAAAATTCAGTTTTCATTCCAATCCCAAAGAAAGGCAATGCCAAAGAATGCTCAAACTACTGCACATTTGCAGTCATCTCACACGCTTCTAAAGTAATGCTCAAAATTCTCCAAGCCAGGCTTCAGCAATATGTGAACCGTGAACTTCCAGATGTTCAAGCTGGATTTAGGAAAGGCAGAAGAACCAGAGATCAAATTGCCAACATCCACTGGATCATTGAGAAAGCAAGAGAGTTCCAGAAAAACATCTACTTCTGCTTTATCGACTATACCAAAGCCTTTGACTGTGTGGATCACAATAAACTGTGGAAAATTTTGAAAGAGATGGGAATATCAGACCACCTGACCTGCCTCTTGAGAAATCTGTATGCAGGTCAGGAAGCAACAGTTAGAACTAAACATGGAACAATAGACTGGTTCCAAATAGGAAAAGGAGTACGTCAAGGCTGTATATTGTCACCCTGCTTATTTAACTTATATGCAGAGTACATCATGAGAAACGCTGGGCTGGATGAAACACAAGCTGGAATCAAGATTGCCAGGAGAAATATCAATAACCTCAGATATGCAGATGACACCACCCTTATGACAAAGTGAAGAAGAACTAAAGAGCCTCTTGATGAACATGAAAGAGGAGAGTAAAAAGTTGGCTTAAAGCTCAACATTCAGAAAACTAAGATCATGGCATCCGGTCCCATCACTTCATGGCAAACAGATGGGGACACAGTGGAAACAGTGGCTGACTTTATTTTGGGGGGCTCCAAAATCACTGTAGATGTTGATTGCAGCCATGAAATTAGAAGACGCTTACTCCTTGGAAGGAAAGTTATGACCAACCTTGATAGCATATTAAAAAGCCGAGACATTACTTTGTCAACAAAGGTCCGTCTAGTCAAGGCTATGGTTTTTCCAGTAGTCATGTATGGATGTGAGAATTGGACTCTAAAGAAAGCTGAGTGGTGAAGAATGGATGCTTTTGAACTGTGGTGTTGGAGAAGACTCTTGAGAGTCTCTTGGACTGCAAGGAGATCCAACCAGTCCACCCTAAAGGAGATCAGTCCTGAGTGTTCATTGGAAGGAGTGATGTTGAAGATGCAACTCCAATTCTTTGGCCACCTGATGTGAAGCGCTGACTCATTTGAAAAGACCCTGATGGAGAAGGAGGAGAAGGGGACGACAGAAGATGAGATTGTTGGATGGCATCACCAACTCAGTGTGCATGAGTTTGGGTAAATTCCGGAGTTGGTGATGGACAGGGAGCCCTGGCGTGCTGTGGTTTATGGGGTCGCAAAGAGTCAGACACGACTGACTGTACTGGACGGAGCTGATGAAACAGAAACAGACTCACAAATTTACAGAACAGATTTGTGGTTGCCAAAGGAAAGTTGGGAGAGGGAAGAATTGGGGGTTTGGGACTAGCAGATGCAAACTATTATATGTCTGATGTATAAACAACAGAGTCCTACTATATAGCTCAGGGAACTATATTCAATATCCTGTGGTAAACCAAAACGGAAACAAATATAAAGAAGAATGTATACATACACACATACACAGATATATCTTTTGTATATATTAAAGTTTTATATATATATATATATACACACACACATATAACTAAATCAATTTGCTGTACAGGAGAAACTGACAAAACATTGTAAATCAATTATACTTCAATTTTTAAAATATAGAAGGGAAAAAAATAAGAAAAAAAACCCCAAAACTGCATGCCCTGGACATGATAGAATTGATGTGATTAGGTGTCAGTTTCACAAACTGCCTTAACCTTAGTACAATTAGACAAAATTAATGTTTGTGAACACCTGCCGGGGTCCAGCCCCGGTGGATCCAGGGAATTCGAAGCGGGAACGGCGTCGGTGAGGATCAGGAAACAATTGCTTAATTAAACGTTAATTAAGGATATAAAGAGTGGTTAAATAAGGATAGCTCAGTGACGAAATTCAGTGGAGAAAAGAGGCTGAAATAAGGATAGCTCAGTGAGGAAATTCAGTGGAGAAAAGAGGCTGAATAATTCAGCCAGAAGGTGAGAGAAAGAACGGCATGGGGAGACCAAGTTTCGGTGAACAAGGCCCGCACTTTATTTTCCAAAGTAGTTTTTATACCGTAAGTTATGCATAGAGGATAATGGGGGAAGGGGTAGAGTCATGCAGTAAGCCAGGCTTTCTTCCTGCAAACTTATCATATGCAAAAGTTTAGGTGATTTGCATTATCTTCTGGCCTGGAGGCCTGTTAACATTTTAAGAAACTAATTTTTCTCTATAGGTGATTATTCTAAAGTCAGGCACCACCCTCCAAAAGCATTAGATAAAGTTGCATTCCTATAGAGCAAAGGAGTGCTGGGCTATAACAAGAAAAAGAATTAACTCAAGGGTCCCAGGTTACAAACATTAAAGCTACTACTTACACCAATTATATTAATCAATACACTGCCAGGGACACAGCAGGTAAGGGATATGGAGACTTAGCAGCAAACATTGGCCCAACAAGTGAAAAACCCTTCACCAATACAATTTCTAATCAATCTTTTACCTGCTCAAAGGAATCTGTATTTAGACAGTTTAGAACATCTCATGCCTCTCACAGTTTGGAGGCTCTGAGCAATCACATGTGGCCGGAAAAACCTATTCAGGCAGGCTAGAGGACTTCCAAAGGAGTTTGTAGGTTGAAACACTATCACACCCAGGAACTTTATTAACTGGAGCTGTAAGTTAACTCTTTTTTCAGAGAGAGGTAATGGGGGACAGCCCCCTGTAAAGTCAGAGGTGTAGGTGAGAGCACAAAGCAGAAAGTAGGCAGACTCTGGTTTTGGGAGTAGATGTTCGAGAATTTCCAGGGGGACTCCTGAGGCTCGATCCCGCCTTTGCGTATGCCAAGCCTCCTTCCTCATGACCTTTGCCACGGGCGGAGCTCGCTCCCGGCAAACACCAATTATCTTTCTGTATCATCAGGAGTAAGTGGTGTGTTTACTCACACACTGGACTACCTAAAATGAAGTTGTTCAATGAACTTGTGAGTTGCCTCCATTGGTGAAGTGGCTGTGATGTGTGGTAAAGTAATGAGCTTGGATCCATTATTTATAGATAGTGTGTCTTTGTACAGACATAATCTAGTGTCAGGGATTCCTAGGTAACTGAAATCTTAGACAGTCATTTGAGGATTTCTCCAAGGATGGTTCTGTTCTCCAAACGAAACATTTCTGAAAATCTGTTTTCTACCCTAAGTCATTCAATAGTCACTCAACAGTAATCAGTGATGATTCTTCATCTTTTTCCTCAGTCTTGGTACTTCTTGCCCTCTTTGCACCTTTTGGCACTCTTGAAACCCACCTTAATCCTTAAAATATTTTCCTCCTGGCTTCTACAATACTCAGCTATACTGATTTTTTTCCGACCATGCCTCTTCTGATTTTTATTTCTTTAATCTAAAAATGTAAACAAGAAAATGGTGCCCACTCTCACCACTACTATTCAACATAGTTTTGGAAGTTTTTGCCACAGCAATCAGAGCAGAAAAAGAAATAAAAGGAATCCAGATTGGTACAGAAGAAGTAAAACTCTCACTGTTTGCAGATGACTTGATCCTCTACATAGGAAACCCTAAAGACTCCACCAGAAAATTACTAGAGCTAATCAATGAATATAGTAAAGTTGCAGGATATAAAATTAACACAGAAATCCCTTGCATTCCTATACACTAAGAATGAGAAAACAAAGAGAAATTAAGGAAACAATTCCACTCACCACTGCAACGAAAAGAATAAAATACTTAGGAATAAAGCTACCTAAAGAAACTAAAGACCTATATATAGAAAACTATAAAACACTGATGAAGGGTATCAAAGAGGACACAAATAGATGGAGAAATATACCATGTCCATGGATTGGAAGAATCAATATTGTGAAAATGAATATACTACCCAAAGCAATCTATAGATTCAGTGCAATCCCTATCAAGCTACCAACGGTATTTTTCACAGTACTAGAACAAATAATTTCATGATTTGTATGGAAATACTGAAAACCTCAAATAGCCAAAGCAATCTTGAGAAAGAAGAATGGAACTGGAGGAATCAACCTGCTTGACTTCAGGCTCTACTACAAAGCTGCAGTCATCAAGACAGTATGGTACTGGCACAAAGACAGAAATGTAGATCAGTGGAACAAAATAGAAAGCCCAGAGACAAATCCATGCACCTATGGACACCTTATTTTTGACAAGGAGGCAAGAATATACAATGGATTAAAGACAATCTCTTTAACAAGTGGTGCTGGAAAAACTGGTCAACCACTTGTAAAAGAATGAAACTAGAACACTTTCTAACACCATACACAAAAATAAACTCAAAGTGGATTAAAGATCTAAATGTAAGACCAGAAACTATGAAACTCCTGGAGGAGAACATAGGCAAAACACTCTCTGACATAAATCACAGCAGGATCCTCTGTGACCCACCTCCCAGAGTAATGGAAATAAAAGCAAAAATAAACAAATGGGACCTAATTAAACTTTAAAGCTTTTGCACAACATAGGAAACTATAAGCAAGGTGAAAAGACAGCCTTCAGAATGGGAGAAAATAATAGCAAACAACACAACTGACAAAGAATTAATCTCAAAAATATACAAGCAACTCCTGCAGCTCAATTACAGAAAAATAAATAAATGACCCAATCAAAAAATGGGCCAGATGTTTCCCCAAAGAAGACATACAGATGGCTAACAAACACATGAAAAGATGCTCAACATCACTCATTATCAGAGAAATGCAAATCAAAACCACAATGAGGTACCATCTCATGCCAGTCAGAATGGCCACTGTCCAAAAGTCTACAAACAATAAATGCTGGAGAGGGTGTGGAGAAAAGGGAACCCTCTTACACTGTTGGTGGGAATGCAAACTAGTACAGCCACTATGGAGAACAGTGTGGAGATTTCTTAAGAAACTGGAAATAGAACTGCCATATGACCCAGCAATTCCACTGCTGGGCATACACACCAAGGAAACCAGAATTCAAAGAGACATGTGTACCCCAGTGTTCATCACAGCACTGTTTATAATAGCCAGGACATGGAAGCAACCTAGATGTCTATCAGCAGACGAATGGATAAGAAAGCTGTGGTACATATACATAATGGAATATTACTCAGCCATTGAAAAGAATACATTTGAATCGGTTCTAATGAGGTGGATGAAACTGGAACCTATTATACCGAGTGAAGTAAGCCAGAAAGAAAAACAATAAAGTATACTAACGCATATATATGGAATTTAGAAAGATGGTAACGATAACCCTACATGCAAGACAGCAAAAGAGACACAGATGTATAGAACAGTCTTTTGGACTCTGTAAGAGAAGGTGAGCGTGGGATGATTTGAGAGAATAGTGTTGAAACGTGTATTATCATATGTGAAGCAGATCACCAGTCCAGGTTTGATGCATGAGATAGGGTGCTCAGGGCTGGTGCACTGGGATGACCCAGAGGGATGGGATGGGGAGGGAGGTGGGAGGAGGGCTTAGGATGGGGAACACATGTACACCCATGGATGATTCATGTAGAAAAATATGTAGGTGCTTTACCTACTTTGATTCTTGGAATTCTGTTTTTCCTTCTCCTTCTTTCTGCTCCCCTTGAGTGGATAAATTATTCCATAGCAATATTTTAAGCCCTGCCTCTATCTCAAGATTCAGTTATGAATTTCTCTCTATCTGCTGCCTATTTCCACAAAGATGCCACAATCATTACTTGAAACTTAATATCCTATGTCCAAAGTCAATAACTGTAATATCAGTCCTAAGAATGGATTATCCATTCTCTGCTTATGATGCACTCATGTTTCAGGTGTACAGATGTTTGATTAATGAGCAAGTAACTTGGAAGGCAGACAGGAATAGAGTCTGCACTTTTGCATAATTTTTATTTACTATTCAAAATTTCTATCATCAGTACTGTCAGTTTTCTCCAAAAGAATATTCAACCTAAGAAATAACTGCAAAAATGATTCCTAAGAAAATATACCTGTATTTTTTCCTTTAAGGGGAAAATGGTAAATCAGGGAAAATAATGTGTAAAATTCTGTGCTCTTAATTTGACAATAGTATGTTTATATACTTTTTTTTTTTTTTGCAAGTAATTTTCACTGTCAGGATTTCTGAGTTTACCATGTCCTATTCTTAAGTATTAGCATTTTGGTTTCCAAGATCTTTAATCAATTTTATAAATCATAGTTTTCTTAATGTAAGGATCTTAAGGATTCAGGCTTACAAAAATTTTAAATAATACATTTCCTTGGCTCTACACTCACTAAAAATAATCAGACACTCTCATTAGTTTTGTCCCTGGTTACTTAACAATATCTTCCAAAGCTACTGAAAGGAGAGAAACACTTCTGCTGCTGGTAGAATGTGAGTGGTCAGTTCTATTGTTCTTTAGGCCCATGAATGTCATATGTGTAAATAAAACACAATTGGCTGAACCTTCACATTCCATCAGTTAAACCTCACCCATGAAATGATTCAGATTGTGTTTATTCAACTGCAACTATTTTCCGCACTCAGTGTAGAAAATCAGCCTGGCCAGTTGTTGGGCTGCAATTAGATAGAAAGGTCATGGAAGTCTACAGAAAGCAGCTAGGAAGAAGCAAGTTCTTCCTGGAATCCTGAAGACTTGTGTCTTTAGCTAGTTCCACAGAATAAAGCAAGGCATTTAGCAAATTAATGGTTTCAGCATTACCAATATAAAAATCTTAAAATGGTAAGCAAAGATGCCAGGTAATTGTTGAAGGTGATTATAGGCCTGATCCAGAAAAAACTATTTTTCCTCCTTTAACAAATTTTTTTTTAATCCTGTTTTTCCCCTAATAATAAAAACAAAGGGGTCCAAAACATGCCAAAGAGTGATGAACACAAGCAGATGATGCCGTTTATAGATCATTTAATGTTTGTGTGGTGGTTCTGCCTTAATAATATTCAGATGCTCAACCACTTTCGTTTTTTCTCCAGATTTTAAAAATACAGGAGAGATGTGAGAGGCCATTAGGAAATATATCTAATGTCAGAATTTAAGACAGCTACATTTGCTTTGTTCTCTCTCCCTCTTTTATTTGGTTTCAGGACTTTTTTTAAATTTGCATAAAACAAATATTTTACAGTTGGGAAAAAATTTTACTAGTTTTTCTGTGCAAATTGCCAGAAATCCTTGGCTAGGCAAATTGCTCAACCAAATGCAGCAGTATAGAGTGGTGCAGAACGTGACTTACAAGGTCATCTACATTGCCTATGGTTTTGAATACTGCCTGAAATGGAGATTTGGTTTGTTTGTTTTTGCAATTCTGGATTCATATTTTAGTCTTGGAAAGCATTCAGGGTGGGGAATTTTCTTACTTTCACTCGATAACACTCATGGCCATTTTACTAAGAAACATTCCTACTGGACCATCTGAAGTAAATCCATCAATCAGTTCAGTTCAGCTCAGTCACTCAGTCTGACTCTTTGCAGTCCTGTGGACTGCAGCATGCCGGGCCTCCCTGTCCATCACCAACTCCCAGAGTTTATCCAAACTCATGTCCATTGAGTCGGTGATGCCATCCAACAATCTCATCCTCTGTTGTCCCCTTCTCCTCCTGCCTCCAATCTTGCCCAGCATCAGGGTCTTTTCAATGAGTCAGCTCTTCGCATCAGTTGGCCAAAGTATTTGAG
>NW_011494690.1:3407632-3431227 GCF_000754665.1 Bison bison bison | reverse complement strand
CTTCAACATCACTCCTTCCAATGAACACTCAGGACTGATCTCCTTCAGAATGGACTGGTTGGATCTCCTTGCAGTCCAAGAGACTCTCAAGAGTCTTCTCCAACACCACAGTTCAAAAGCATCCATTCTTCGCCACTCAGCTTTCTTTATAGTCTAACTCTCACATCCATACACGACTACTGGAAAAACCATAGCCTTGACTAGATGGACCTTTGTTGGCAAAGTAATGTCTCTGCTTTTTAATATGCTATCTAGGTTGGACATAACTTTCCTTCCAAGGAGTAAGCGTCTTCTAATTTCATGGCTACAGTCAACATCTACAGTGATTTTGGAGCCCCCAAAAATAAAGTCAGCCACTGTTTCCAATGTGTCCCCATCTATTTTCCATGAAGTGATGGGACCGGATGCCATGATCTTAGTTTTCTGAATGTTGAGCTTTAAGCCAACTTTTTACTCTCCTCTTTCATGTTCATCAAGAGGCTCTTTAGTTCTTCTTCACTTTCTGTCATAAGGGTGGTGCCATCTGCATATCTGAGGTTATTGATATTTCTCCTGGCAATCTTGATTCCAGCTTGTGTTTAATCCAACCCAGCGTTTCTCATGAATGTACTCTGCATATAAGTTAAATAAGCAGGGTGACAGTATACAGCCTTGACGTACTCCTTTTCCTATTTGGAACCAATCTGTTGTTCCATGTCCATTTCTAACTGTTGCTTCCTGACCTGCATACAGATTTCTCAAGAGGCAGGTCAGGTGGTCTGGTATTCCCATCTCTTTCAAAATTTTCCACAGTTTATTTTCATCCACACAGTCAAGGCTTTCGCATAGTCAATAAAGCAGAAGTAGATGTTTTTCTGAAACTCTCTTGCTTTCTCAATGATCCAGTGGATGTTGGCAATTTGATCTCTGGTTCTTCTGCCTTTTCTAAAACCAGCTTGAACATCTGGAAGTTCACAGTTCACGTATTCCTGAAGCCTGGCTAGGAGAAAATTTTGAGCATTACTTTACTAGCATGTGAGATGAGTGCAATTGTGTGGTAGTTTGAGCATTCTTTGACATTGCCTTTCTTCGGGATTGGAATGAAAACTTTTCCAGTCCTGCAGCCACTGCTGAGTTTTCCAAATTTGCTGGCATATTGAGTGCAGCACTTTTACAACGTCATCTTTTAGGATTTGAAATAGCTCAACTGGAATTCCATCACCTCCACTAGCTTTGTTCATAGTGATGCTTTCTAAGGCCCACTTGACTTCACATTCCACAATGTATGGCTCTAGGTGAGTGATCACACCATTGTGATTATCTTGGTCATGAAGATCTTTTTTGTACAGTTCTGTGTATTCTTGCCACCTCTTCTTAATATCTTCTGCTTCTGTTAGGTCCATACAATTTTTGTCCTTTATTGAGCCCGTCTTTGCATGAAATGTTCCCTTGGTATCTCTAATTTTCTTGAAGAGATCTCTAGTCTTTCCCATTCTATTGTTTTCTTCGATTTCTTTAGGTAGGTCCATTTGTATTGTATTTTAGATTCCACATATAAGTGATATCATGTGGTATTTGTCTTTCTGTTTCTGACTTCATTTAGTATGATAATCTCTATGTCCATCCATGTTGCTGCAAATGACATTATTTCATTCTCTTTTACAACAGAGTAGTATTCCATTATATATATGTACCACATCTTTACCATTTGTCTTTCAATAGACATTTAAGTTTTTTTCATGTCTTGGCAGTTATAAATTGTGCAGCTACAAAACATAGGGTTAGATGCATTTTTTTGAACTGTAGTTTTGTCTTGATATATAACCAGGAGTGGGATTGCTGGATTGCATGGCAACTCTATTTTTAGTTTTTTGAGGAACCTCCATACTGGTGTGCATAGAGGCTGTACCAACTTACATTCCTACCAACAGTGTAGGAGAGTTCCCTTTTGTCTCCACACTCTCTCCAGCATTTGTTATTTGTAGACCTTTCAATAATGGCCATTCTGACCAGTGCGAGGTACCTCATTGTAGCTTTCATTTTCATTTCTCTTATAATTAGTGATGTTGAGCATCTTTTCATGTCCCTGTTGGCCATCTGTATGTCTTCTTTAGAGAAATGTCTATTTAGTTCTTCTCCCCATTTTTTGATAGAATTGTTTTTCTGTTGTTGAGTTGTATGAGCTATTTGTATATTTTGGAAATTACACCCTACTTTGTTGCATCATTTTCAAATAATTTTCTCCCAGTCAGGGTTGTCTTTTTGCATTTTTATGGTTTCCTTTGCTGTACAGAAGCTTGTAAGTTTGATTGGGTCCCATTTTTTATTTTTGTTTGTATTTCTATTGCCTTGAGAGATTGGCCTAAGAAAAGATTGGTATAATTTATGCCAGAGAACGTTTTGCCTATGCTTTCTGTTAGGAGCTTTATGATGTCACTTTTTTTTTTTTATTAATATTTAAGTCTTTAAGCCATTTTGAGTTTATTTTTGTGTATGGTGTTGGAGGTGTGTTCTGTCTTCATTGATTAGCGCACAGCTGTCCAACTTTCCTAACACCAATTGTGGAAGAGACTGTCTTTTTTCCTTTGTGTATTCTTGCCTCCTTTATAGACAATTAATTGACTATAAGTGTGTGAGTTTATGTCTGGGGTCTCTATTCTGTTCCATTGATCATCTGTTTTTTGTGCCAGTATCACACTGCTTTGATTACTGTGGCCTTGTAGTATTATCTGAAGTCTGGGTTGGTTATGCTTCCTTCTTTTGTTCTTTTTCCTATGGATAGCTTTGGCAATTATGGATCTTTTATGGTTCCATCTAAATTTTAGGATTATTTGTTCTAGTTCTGTGAAAAGTGTCATGGGTAATTTGACACTATTAGTCTCTCAGTTGTGTCTGACTCTTTGCGAACCCATGGACTGTAGCCTGTTAGGCTCCTCTATTCATGAGATTCTCTAAGCAAGAATACTGGAGTGGGTTACCATTCCATTCTCCAGGAGATCTTCCTGGCCCAGGGATCGAGCCTAGGTCTCCTACATTGCAGGCAGATTTTTTAGCATCTGAGTCACCAGGGAAGCTGGATTGAATTAAATCTGCAGGGCCATAAGTTTTTAGTTTATTATAGGTAATAGGAACTTAAAATGACAGAAGTGTTACATCTAATCCACAAAACAATCATGGCATGAATATGCCCAAGGCCTTTATGTGGCTTTCTATTCCTGGTTAGAAGCATCCTTGGTAAACACTTATTGAGTATCTACTATGTGATGGCAACCCTGAGAATTAATTTATCCCACATTTAAAATTAAGCCACAAAACAGCCTAAAAGATATTGCCCAAGATCACCTAATAGAGAGTGATGAATGAAATAGAAACTTGTATAAGGTATAGAGCTGAATATAGGAATGTACAACTATCTTAATAGAACAGGGAAGACCTCTTAAGGTTGGGGACATTTGATCTAGGTTTTGAGGGGCAATGAAAGGCATTTATAGTCAGTAGAAGAGGGAGAAGGCATTGTTGTACAAAGGCATAGACTTATCCTACCCTCTAGATGGACCCTTGGCATTTAGTTTGAAGGACTTAGGGTAGCATATAGGGAAGGGGTGTCACTTGTCTGAGGGCTTTCCTGTTTGGAACCAGGTGGAAGAAAACCAGACCAGAAAATATTAAGGAGAATCTGAGTACAAGTAAATCATAATGGGAAAATATGGGTAAAACATGATGACAATCAAGGAGTCTGGATAAGAGGCAAACTTGGACAGTTCCCCAAGCTAAAGAAATAGCTGTGAGGGGTCCTTATAGAGGTTTTGGATGCTACCTAAATAGTAGCTCTTGAGGGAACTGACCCATTTTGGACAGGGATCAGGGTATGAATAACCTAGCAACCTTTCTGAACTGCAGACATCATTACTGGAGAATAAAAAAAAAAAATAAGAACATGGTTTGATGGAGTCAAGCCATGAAGGGCTTCAGGTGCTATACCAAAGAGCTTGGGCTTTCTTATGTAAAAATTTAGGAGCCAGTGAAGCAGAGATGGGAGAGAGAGTTAAGAAGGGGGATGATAAGATTGCGATTTGGAAATTTCACTTCAGTGGCTATACAGAGGGAGACTAGAAACTGGAAATAGTTGTGACTAGTTCGGAGGCAGTTAGAATTGTCCAGAGGAGAGAGATTGTTAGCCTAAAATAAGGCAGTGGTTGTGGCAATGGTGATGGAAAAGAGAGAATGCTCTTGAGAGATATTTGGAAGATCATATACAAAGTGAAGATAGGTACAAAGTGTAAGAGACTCTTGATAGGTATGAAGAGCCAGGGAAAATGAAAAACTGAAAAGTCCTCTTGGATTTCTGGTTTGGGTAGTGATGATGCCACTAACTGAAGTAGAAACTCTAACAAGAAGCACACGTCTTGCAGAGAAAATGTTGGGCATCTATGACATCCTGGTGAATCTGGTTTGTGTGCAGTTTGAAATATCTGTAATGAGTCCAGAGGAAAAGATGAAATTGAATTTATAGACTATTTTTTCAATTTTACAGAATTTATTCCAGTCACTTTTATATATAGGATCTTTTAGATATATATATATATCTAAAAGATCTAAAAGATCTATATATATATATATATATATATGTATGTATGTATGTATAGGATCTAAAAGAAAAAATTTCTTCACTCTTTCCAAGGATAATAATATAGTATTTTAATACTAACCTATGTGTTGGTATTGGAAGGACTATTTTGAGTAGCTTGGCATACCTGTCATTCTGTTATGGGTACAGCCTGTACTTGGACAGAGATACCCCTAATATAATCTACATACTTAGCCAAAAACTTAGGAGTGTTTGTCTGCAGTGGTTTTCTGACTTCCTGAGTTGTGAACTTCTGGGAGAAATTAAGGGAGAACTCACTGCGCTCCAGGACAATGGGCAGACTATTGAATGAGCCCTTACATCATGAAAATTCAAGTAGAGAAAACTGTATGCACCTTGAAGAGCTAGGAGTCACAGAATGAATTCAGACACACTCCCAGAGGACTCAGCACATGAAAGAACATTTACTCACATATAAAACAACTTGTCTTTCCCTGTCCCATCTTCTAGTTGCATGACAGGATAATATGTCAAGACTCACCTATTTGTTGAGAAATGTTTTATTTCCCTCCTCTCCTGAGGCAAGAATATTAAGGAATGGAATTCAACAACTGCCAAACATTTGAAATTTGCTTCAAAAATTTGTTTTATCTTGTACCCATTTTTAAACTTTGGCAAGTGGGAAAAAATAAAACTAACAATAAGCAACAGACAAAAACCCTGGCACAATAGTGTATCATAGACCTGATTTGCCTCTTTTAAATATTTCAGGATTACGTCAACTGACAGCAATGAAAGTTGAGTCTGAAAGTTTGGGCATAATTTTGGCTGAGGTTAGTTCTCTTAGGCAGATATTATTTTCATTCCCTTTTCTTAAGTGAATTAAAGTAAAATCTTTTAGATGTTTATTTATTTAAAATTTTTGTCACAGTGATCCTAACTTGGTGACCTTTGGGTTGTAACTGTTGCTCAAAATGTGCTCAATAAAATCCAAAATGTCTTTACCTTTGCAATGGGATTTGAGGGGAGGAAAAAAAGAACTACATATGCCTGAACTTCCATGAAAAAATATGTATAAATATACAGCTCTCAGTTGTTTACCCCATGTTAGGGGTCTGATTTAGGGGCAGCAGGAATATGGTACCCATGTCCTACCAGTTTCCTTGGTATGCCACTGTTTTCAGCCTCCATAGAAACCATCAAGTCCCCAAGAAGCTTTCAGACCGCTGTTGACATAGACACTTATCCCAGTTACTAGGTCTCTAGAAATGATTGGCTTCAGTCAACAGTTATTCATTGTGACTTAGGCCTGAACAAAGTATTGAGCAGAAGGATCTCAAACTCAACATATCAAAAGCTGAACATACAGCTCTATACTTGTCCAGAAGAAATCTATTCCTCCTTGTGTTTTTCCAGTCTCCGTAAATGGTGTCACCGCCTACCTAGTTATCCAAGCCATGGAATGAACTCCTACTCTGAGTTGTAAAAAGTAACATGGTATATCGGTTAAGGGGAAAGATGCTGGAACCAAACTGCCTGAATTTAATCCTGGATTTATCATTTACTACCTGTGTGACTTTGAACAAAATTCTTAGCCTTTCAGTGCCTTGGTCTCCTCAGTCAAAAAAAGGGGGATGGTAATAACAGTACTTACTTCATAGGGATGCTATATGAGTTATAAATATTAAGAGGGTGAGTTAATAGTTATAACATAATTGGACCAGGGCTTAATAAATAAGTACTATGCAAATATTTGTTATATAAATTTAAATACATGTTATCCTCACTACCTTACCAATCATCTGGACTTTTTTACAATTTATTTTTAATTGGGGGAAAATTCTTGCCTTGAGAATCCCAGGGATGGGGGAGCCTGGTGGGCTGCCGTCTATGGGGTTGCACAGAGTCGAACACGACTGAAGTGACTTAGCAGCAGCAGGGGGAAAATTGCTTTACAATGTTATGTTGGTTTCTGCCATACAACGACACAAATTAGCCATAATTATACATATATCACCTCCCTCTTGACTCTTTATATACAGGCTTATAACTGGTTCTTCTGTTTCATTCTTGTTCGTCACAATTTGTCCTTCATACTGTGACATGAAACCTTTCAGAGTCTCCTTCAGTGAGCTACATATAGGATAAAGTTCAATTCAGCCTCATCTCCTCCTACTTTTCTTCATGGTACCTCATGTCATGACATAATTTCATGTAAAGTTTTTTCCTTTTTCCTGGGTGGTGCTTCAGCTGTTTTCTACCTACTCAAGTTCTGTCATTTTCAATGAACAAGGTTCAAACAGTCCTTGACATAATAGACCAATTCCCCTCATCTAATCCAACAGTCCAGTTCAGTTCAGTCGCTCAGTCCTGTCCAACTCTGCGACCCCATGGACTGCAGCACACCAGTCTTCTCTATCCTTCACCATCTCCCAGAGTTTGCTCAAACTCATGTCCATTGAGTTGGTGATGCCGTCCAACCACCTCATCCTTTGTCATCCTCTTCTCTTCCTGCCTTCAATCTTTCCCAGAATCAGGGTCTTTTCCAATGAGTCAGTTCTTCACATCAGATGGCCAAAGTATCAGAGTTTCAGCTTCAACATCAGTTCTTCCAATGAATATTCAGGACTGATTTCCTTTAGGATTAACTGGTTTGATCCCCTTCCAGTCAAAGAGACTCTCAAGAGTCTTCTCCAACACCACAGTTCAAAAGCATCCATCCTTCGCCACTCAGCTTTCTTTATAGTCCAACTCTCACATCCATACATGACTACTGGAAAAACCATAGGTTTGGCTAGATGCATCTTTGTTGGCAAAGTAATGTCCCTGCTTTTTAATATGCTATCTAGGTTGGTCATAGCTTTTCTTCCAAGGAACAAAGAGTCTTTTAATTTCATGGCTGCAGTCACTATCTTCAGTGATTTTGGAGCCCAAGAAAATTAAATCTGTCACTGTTTCCTTTGTTTCCCCATCTATTTGCTATGAAGTGATGGGACTGGTGATCCGATCCTGTGCCATAATCTTAGTTTTTTATGATGCTGAGTTTTAAGCCAGCGTTTTCACTCTCCTGTTTCACTTTCATCAAGAGGCTCTTTAGTTCTTCTTTGCTTTCTACCATAAGGGTGGTGTCATCTGCATATCTGAGGTTATTGATATTTCTCCCAGCAATCTTGATTCTAGCTTGTGCTTCATCCAGTCCAGCATTTTGCATGATGTACTCTGCATGTAACTTAAATAAAGAGGGTGACAATATACAGCTAGATATTCCCTTCTCTGTGCTCTCATGGCACTTGGTACACTGTGTGTCAAATATCCAACTGTGCTGCAAATATCCAACTGTATTTCTCTTTTCTGCCAGGTTAGAGCTTCTCTAGTAACAAGTTCAGAGTTTGTCTCACATTTGGGGCCAAGACATGGTAGATAAAGCACTCAGAATTACCTCCGTCTCTCCAAGGAGTCTAATGTTGTACATTTTTGAAACAGAATGACAGAGAAGTATGTATAATACATGATGAAACCATGCAGGAATTTTTTCATACTTAAGGTTAAAGTCTAAACTATGAATTTAGGTGAGCTGTTTAAGTACAGATTTGACTAATGATCAACTAAAAACAAAATGAAACTGGCAATATTATTTTATTACAAAATTGACAAATATTTTCTTTTTCAGTGATTAATATTGTCACTTTCTGACTAGCAAGTAATGACCTTAATAGCTATTTTTATGAAATATGTTAACTGTTACTTGCTAAAGATTATTCAGCTCTTAAACTCTACCTGGAATGTACTAAGTACTTAACATGAATCTACATGTAGAATCATGTAGATATTCCTATAAAATATAATAATTTGAACAGTATTAGTTATAAAGAGTGAATCTAAGGCTAAAGCTATGTGAAGAAATGCTCACATATATTATGAGGGAGCAGTGAAAATATTAATAGAAATAATTTATATTTCTGTTAATTAGAAAAAAAGGATGCCACATATTTTAAAGACTGCCTCTGTTCTTCCTTGACTGAAGCCAATCATCTGGGAGTCAGAATGGCCTGTCTCTCTTCCACAAAGGAAAGGTTTAGAGTAGATAATACATAAATAACTTACCAAACCTTCCCTCTGGCCACATAACATCAGTAAGAGAAAAACTACACCTGTTAACACTAGGGTATATGTATTACATGATGATGTATATTTAGAAATATGAGATTCATTAAGTATGTATAAGCTAAAATATTAATGTTTTTCTAAACAACTCCTCTTCCCCTGTTGCAATGCTAGCCTATTGTTATTTAATAATCAATTGCAACTTCATAGTTTTTCTAAATTACTTGTTCTTTGGACAAAATCTCCCTGCCTTCCTTGCAAAGGCCCTTAGATTAAACTAGTGAAAAGTGAAAAGGTTAGTCACTTAGTAGTGTCCAATTCCTTGTGATCCCATAGACTGTAGCCTGCCAGGCTCCTCTGTCCATGGAATTCTCCAAGCAAGAATACTGGAGTGGGCAATCATTTCCTTCTCCAGGGGATCTTTGTGACCCATGGATTAAATCCCAGTCTCCTGCATTGCAGGCAGATTCTTTACCATCTGAGCCACCAGGGAAGCCGAGATTAAACTAGACTTTTCAGGAAAAAATGATTTTCTTTGGAATGTGCTCATTTTGGGCTTCCCAGGGGGCACCAGTGGTTGAGAACCCTCCCGCCAATGCAGGAGATGTAAGACATGTGGGTTTGATCTCCAGTATCCATTCGAATACTGGAATGGCAACCCACTCCAGTATTCTTCCCTGAAAAATTCCATGAGCAGAAGAGCCTGGCAGGCTTCAGTCTTTTGGGGTCTATGGGTCTGCAAAGAGTTGGACACACTCAGTGTGCACGCACACGCACACGCACACACATACAGACAAGGACTAGAAAATTTCTGTGTTGTTTTGCAGCTGAAAACATGATTTCCAATATAGCTACTTTGATTTTTTTTCTCAGTGTTCTGCTACTTAATCTATGCACTGGCATCTAAATTCATATACTTTCCAGTCATTCTGAGCAGTTAAGGAAATTGTTATCCAAAACTTCTCTTTTCTTGCATGTAAATATTATTGAAGTATATCTATTTGTCACCCAGTCCAGGTGGAATGTTTTTATTTCTTTGGAACTTACTTCAGCTCCAACACTTGCCCATTTCTCTGGAATGAATGAACTATTACAGAGATGCCAACTTACCCTTTCTCTTACCACACTTCCTCTGAATTAGTATTTCCTTTTGTATGTCTTGAATATTTTCCTAGATTATCTGAGTGTTACCAGTTGTACTGAAGTAGAATATTGCTTACCTGTGTACCAATTACAAAGTGAAAATAAAGCGTTGACTGCCCAGTCTCTACCAGATGAATTTCCTAATTTTTATCATCAATTTATTTATTCACATTTTTTCTTGAATATCAAAACCCAATGAATGAAAAAGTAATATCTGTATATTTGTTAAAAATTGGATATTTGATTCAGTCAAACCTAAGTAGTTATACATTCACATGGCATCTGAAAAGACGAGCACAACCATCATCTCGCTCTCAGTTTCCGTGTCATTGTTTCTCTAATAGTCCAATCAAATCCCTTAATCACACTCATCCTTTGGCTTAAGGTGAAGCTACTCTTTGCCCGGAGAAATAGTTTTTAATCAATTCAAGATGCAGCTGGAATAAATGCTACTGGCTTGAGTAGCCATTGTTCTTGGCAAATCTCTCCAAGCAATAAACAATGAACACCACACCCTCATGAGAAAGGGAGTGACGGATGAGGATAGTCATTGTCCTCATTTTATATTGCTAAATATTATTATGGTCTATTTATATCCTGTGGGGACTGACATGTAGGATACTTGATACAAAGCAATGCAGAACAATAAGTGATTGTGAGTCACTCAAGACAAGTATTCTAAGTTTAACAAGCTCTGAATTCAGTCATGAAATTAATGCTCATTGCAGAATCCATTAAAAAAATAGAACACTTTATCAATAAGCCAATTGGAGGAAAAGTTTAGTCAAGGATTGAGCATATAGATCCATATAGTGTTTATTTGGAAAAAGAACAAAGTGTGTGCAAGCTTTGAAACATTCATCGCTTATACAAAACCACTTACACATAGCAATGAGTGCCTCAATTGTGTTTTCATTTGAACATTAAATAGGATTTCAATAAATGATGCCTTTTATAGTTACTCATTTTTAAAATATTTTTAAAACAGAATTTCATGTTTCTTATATTAAAATTGATATTTGTGCTTTAGTGATGTGGAAAATCTAATTCCAAAACCTCAAACACTACAGGGATTTGAACTTTGGATCTTATGCCTTAAATTCAGAAAATTTTCTTGTAGCATTGAGTATCCTCCTTATTAAACAATTCAGACTTAAGTATATGAGCTGAACATCTTTTAAGCTCTTCCTGTGGATAGTCAATATTTTACTGTTGTAAGGCACAGAGACTGAGAAGATAGTGTGCTATGATTTTCAGGATTAGTCAGGTCTAGATTACACTCATCCTCTGAAGAAGTGACCATTGTATACATAGAATATGGCCTTCATCCACTGGCCTCTACCAATGCAAGAAAATCTTATGAGAGGTATCATATTCATGGAGACAATTCAGCATAATGGTTAAAAACACAGGCTCTCGATTCAGAGACCCCAGGGTAGGAGTCTTAGCACCACTGCTTACAAACTGTGTGACTTCTGAAAATTTACTTAATCTCAGTTTGCACACAGTTATAGAAGTTGTACCTATCTGACAGAGTTACCAGGAGGATAAAGTAGGGTGATGCACATAAAGTGCTTGACACAGGGCCTGA
Source organism: Bison bison bison (assembly GCF_000754665.1). Classification (NCBI taxonomy): domain Eukaryota; kingdom Metazoa; phylum Chordata; class Mammalia; order Artiodactyla; family Bovidae; genus Bison; species Bison bison. Next base: position 3,419,822 of record NW_011494690.1, on the reverse strand, counting down.
AACTTACTCAATACATTATATATAGTCAACCCTCACTATTTGTGGAGTCTGTCTTGTGAACTTACCTACTTGCAGACATTATTTTTAACCACAAAATCAATACCCAGGGCACTTGCACAGTCATTCACAGACATGCTCGTGGCAGAGAAAAATTTGTCACCCAATGGGTATGTTCCCTGATGAGGTAGAGTAAAGCAACACTCTGCCTTCTACTTCACCTCTCATACCATGAACAAGTCTATTTAAGATGATTTTTTCCCACACTGTTGTGCTTTTTCTTGGCAATTTCTCTATTAAAATGGCTTGTCTAAGGGATCAGAGAGAGGGTGGGGAATTTTAATTAGTGCCCTTCCTTCTAGATCTCAAACTCAAACTGCTACTTATTGATGGAATATTCCCTTTTATTTTCAGGGCCCTTATCCAGGGCCCTGGATATTTTTTTTTATATGTTTTATTTGTTTTATTCTGTTTGTTCTCAGTTACAACCTTTGGGCACTCTATGGGAAGCCTCTGAGAACCACATGTAAGCCAGAGTTATGAATGGGCTCAGTTTCTTGTGTCCATACATGCTTTTGAGTCTACACTTGCTTATTTGATGATAAGACAAATATGAATTAAGACTGATTTTATTTTACTGCATGACAGAATTGCTTACATTCCAAATGCTCCTGGTTTATCACATACAGTTAAAAGCCTGGAACTTATCACGTTAGCACTGTTATACATTTTCCCTCTCTCTAGAATGCTTTCCTCTCTTTTTGGGAAATTGCACAGCCTTCCAGTTTTAAACTCAACTTAAGTGTCATCATTTTAGAGAGACCTTCCCTAGCCACCTTATCCAAAGTAAATGCCCCAATATTCTCTATCATGGCAACCTGCAATTTTCTTCATGTTTATCACTGTAATTGTTTTTTATCTGACACATGCTTATTATGTGGCTTCTATCCCAGCATCTAAGTTTCATACAGGAAAAAACTTGATCTCTTTTGCTTATTGTTTTCTCCTTATTGTCTAGGCCTTTGATTAGTGCAATAACCAGTGAGTGAATGAATCTTATTGCATTTTGTCAGTTTGAATCTTTATATATTTATTTTCTACAAAATAGTTCATTATTTGAGATGAATTGCATTCCATTTTTAAACTATCATTCTCAGCATCGTCCAGCAAAAGATAGGAGAGAGAAAATTATGCACTTTTAAAACCTGGTGCACTATGCTCATGTCCATGATATTTAATGCAGCATCTCAGATCCTAACCCAATGTCCCAAATTCATACCACACATAAAACTTCAACTAAGCTGTCATTTGTTAGCAGGCCAAGTAGTACTTGAGTTTTTGCATTGGGAAATCTAAATGCTAGACAGGTATAACTTTGAGATTTTTATCTAGGATCTAAGGTAATAATCTGTGACACAGCATTAAAAAAAAACACTGTTCCAAGAAGCAGAAAACAGGTCATAATTTCTGTTCTGCTACAAAACTTGCTGCATAACTTTGGGCAATGTTTTAAATCCCCATGGGCTCCCCATGTGTAAAAAATATGGATTTGGACCAGTAGACACTCCAGTTCCTTCTAACTCTCTATGGCTATAAAAGCTGAATAGAATCCATCTCCTCTTTCTTCACAGAGCTAAGACCTGCCAGGTGAGGTCTCTGACTGGAAGCACTACAAGAGACTCCTGCCAGAGTCTGCCATGTTCATGGAGCAGGACACCGTTTGGAGAAGACACCTTGAAGTAAGTATCCAGTGAGGAAACAGAGAGAAAGACCAAGTTTTTGAATCTGCGTAGCTTGTGCTTTCTATTTGATAGGTAGAATGCATGGGAAGCCAAATGGTCATGAGGACTGCTTAGTGTGCATGGAATTACCCCTATGGAGCAGGGGAAGAAAAGGAGTTTCTTGATAAATTGAAGGATAGTTGAATGAGAAAGTATGCTTGCTGAAAGAATTTGAGACAACCTTCCCAGCATTACCAGAATGTTGTTAACCATAATTTTAAGACTGTGATTGGCAAAAATTGCTCTCTGTGGTGATCACTGTTGAAGTTTTCTTCTGTAACTCTCTCTTCCCCTCACTCTAAGCTTACTTGAAGTATGATTGACAGATAAACATTGTATGTGCTTAGGTAGTTCAATATGATGTTTTGATATATGTGTACATTGTGACAAGATTACCACAATCAAGCAAATTAACATGTCTATCATCTCACATAGTTACCCCTCTTTATTTTTGTGGTGAGAATACTACTGTCTTAGCAAAGTTCAAGTGTACAATATGATACATTACATTAGTATTATTTATAGTCACCATGCTGTACATTGGGTCACTAGAACTTATTCATCTTATAACTGAAAGTGCTTACCCTTTGACCAGCATCTCCTTGTTTCCTCTACCCTCCAAGCTCCTAGTAACTAGCATACTACTTCCTGTTACTATGAGTTGACTTCTTTTTTCAGAGTTCACATTTAAGTGAAATCATGCAGTATTTGTCTTTATTTGTCTTACTTATGTATCACTGGGCATAATGGCCTCTGTGTTCATCCGTGTTGTGGCAAATAGCAGCTTTTCCTTTCCCCATTGAATCTTCTTGGTTCCCTTGTCAAATATTAGTTGACCATTTACATGGTCCCACTGGCTATCTATTTTACATATGGCAATGCATATATTTCCATGCTACTCTCTTAATTCGTCCCACCCTCTCCTTCCACAACTGTGTCCACAGTTGAGAACTGTGTTCTGAATATTTATGTCTCCTACAATGGAGGGATTTTAGTTCAGGAAGTTAGTTACTCAAGTGATGTCATAGCTTAAAAGCAAAACAAGGAGTAATGGTGAAGCGTGGGTACTAAGTTGTGCTAAGTCACTTCAGTCGTGTCTGACTCATGGCAACCTCATGGACTGTAGCCCGCTGCACTTCTCTGTCCATGGGATTCTCCAGGCAAGAATACTGGAATGGGTTGCCATGCCCTCCTCCAGGGGACCTTCCCAACCCAGAGATCGAACCCAAGTCTCTTATGTCTACTGCATTGACAGGTGGGTTCCTTACCACTAGCATCTCCTGGGAAGCCCAATGGTGAGGCATCCCCCTCAAATTAGCAGTAGCAGGAGACTACTCTCACCAGTAGGCTAGAACTGTGCTGTCCAGCTTGGAATCCAACCACACTTTGTTTTTGAGCACTTGAAATGTGGCTGATCTGAACTATGGTATGTTCTTAATGTAAAATACGTGCGAGATTGTGAAGAATGAATCTGAGAAAAAGAATAAAAATATCTCATAAATAGATTTTATATTGAATATACAGAGAAATGATATGTTGAATATATTGAGTTATATATTGTATCTAAATTAATCTTACTCTTTCATTTTGACTTTTAAAATGTGGCTATTAAAAAATAAAAACTTACATATAATATTCTTACATTATATATCTGTTTGATCCTGCTGGGCTAGAGAGACAAATGTACAGGGTGGTTTTACCAAAGCTCAGAGTTTAGAACCTCAGTGGGCTAACCCATTGAGAACTAGAGACAGGAAGGAAACAGCTGTTGCTTGAAATGCCAACTGGAGCCATATAGAAGGGGAAGAGAACCATGGCTTTACCCTGTCACTCCAATCTCCTATTAGTGCTGCTGAACCCACAAGGAAGTCACCTGGGAAGCGCCATCTCCCAGGGGACCATCTTCTTGTATTAGCATTGAGAGGAGCAAGGGCAAGGAATGCATCTGAGGGCAGATTTATTTAGATTTCAGCCTAGTTCCAATGTATCCTTTTTGTTCATTCATTTATTCAACAAATACTGAGTACCACTTACTACAGAGACCATTTGGAACTGTTGTCCTGAGTTCCTGATCCTTGCTGTTCAGATTCTTTGCTTGATTTGGTTCCCATTCTCTCACTGCCTAGATTGTGGTCTGGATACCTATAGCTTCCCTGGCCTTTGATCAGATGAGTTGTCCTCTGTTACATTCTTGACGTTTCTTTGACAATAAGTATTTGAACTTATCTTTTTATGTTCTCTTAATTCTTGGTGCCTTGTCTTGGATTGTCACTCAATTCTTTATTCATGCAGTTCTTTATTCCTTCTTGTTTATACTGCTTATACAATCCCTGGTACCAAACAATCAGCTACTTCCCACAGTGTATCAGGACTGTAGCCAGTCTCAAACCATAAACCTGTTTCTCCTTTCTTATTTTGTGCTTCCTGCTTCCTCTCTGTAATACACCACCCCAAATGAAGCCAGTGCTGAAAAATCTAATCTCAGCACCCATGGCATGAAAAGATACCTTAAAGGAAATATGAAGATTCAGAGATGGCATGAAAAGATACCTTAAAAAAAATGAAGATCCAGAGTCTAAGGGTGAATCTTTCTGGCCCAAAACTAATTGTCACAAAGTGTTTACCTTGGAAAGGCTTACCGTTTAGGTCTGGTAATCATCAGTTTCAGAGAAAAATATCTATTTTTATCATCAGTGACCATTTATCTGGGTAAAATGGTTATTGAATGTTAGGTACTTTACTAAACAACAGAATATTAGATAAAAAGGTAAGATACTCCTGCTGCTGCTGCTTCTGCTAAGTCACTTCAGTCGTGTCTGACTCTGTGCGACCCCATAGATGGCAGCCCACCAGGTTCCCCCATCCCTGGGATTCTCCAGGCAAGAACACTGGAGTGGGTTGCCATTTTCCTCTCCAATAATATACTCCTAGAGGGTAGATATAAGAAAAGATAAGTAATCCAAGAAAACATGATAAGAAGTGGCACAAATAATGAATGTCCTGGGAGTTTAGGTGACACTTTATGTCACAGAGTGTTTCAGAAAAGAAAGGAACCTGAACTGGGCTTTGTAGAAGGCAAGAATTTGATAAACAAATGGAAGGAAAAAGTTTTCCACAAAGAGAAAATTGTATACATAGTAAGAATATACAGAAGCAGGAATAAATCCACTCTCTATTGAAGTGTAGATTATTATAGGCAGGAGTCTTTCAAGTCTTTCAAGAACAGTCTTTATCTCAGTGAGACCCTGGAGCAGTATCAACTTGACTGTAGGAGCTTATAGTGTTTATTAAGATTACAGTATGGCTGGAAAGTACAGCTTGTTAGCAGCTGGAATGGGGTTTTTTTTGTGTGTGTGTGTGTGTGTGTGATTGAATTTGCTATTTTAGGTAGCTTCAATGGGTTTTTTTTTTTTTTTTGAGTATGTTATGTATTAATGATGTTTTCATCAAAAGCAGAACTATTTTCCCCATGAATTTAGCAGTTCTAAGAGTAGTTGGATCAGATCAGATCAGATCAGTCGCTCAGTCGTGTCCGACTCTTTGCAACCCCATGAATCGCTGGATAGGTAGGGTATATCTGGATCCCTTGGCACCATTACTTATAATGGCTGGGAAAATTTAGGAAGAGGAAATGAAGAATATTTACTACAGATAACACTAATATGCAAGGGGTATTGATACAGAGATGGAACAAGCAGTCAATGGGACAGAATACAAAGTCTAGAATAAGATTAGTGTATACATGGAGATGTAGTTATGAAAAAGGCACATTTCAAATCAATGGAATGGATGAACTATTCAACTCATGTATGGAGATAGTTGATGACCATTTGAAAAAAATGTAATTATATCCTTACTGTTCACAAAAAATTCAGGGGAAGTAATAATTTAATGTAAAAAAATAAGTGCACAACAATGCCAACAAAATAACAACATAGTAAAATTCCTAGAAGAAAATAAAGTAGAAACTTCTTTATGATCTTTAACCAGGGAAGATATTTCTAAGCAATACAGAAAACTACTAAGGCATAAATAAAAAAAAGTGACAAGTTCAACTACATAAAAATGAAAACATTTTCTACCCATTTAAAAATGTGAAAAGACAAGCAATAAACTGGAAGAAAATATCTGCAATGCATATAATATTCAAAGGCATAATATCTACAATATATAAAGTTCTCTTTCAAATCCAACAATAAAAAGAGAAATATTCCAATGTGAAATTAAACAAATGGTATGGAGAGGCAAATAATTCTTGGCAGATGAAACACAGCTAGTCAAAACAAATGCATAATCTCACTAGCATTCAGGGAAATGCAAATAAGAACAAGTTATCATTTTTCCTCCGTTAAACAACATATAAAAGCCTACTTATGTCTAGTTTCAGTAAGGATGTAGAAAGCATACATATACTGTGGTAGAATGTTAACTGATGTAATACCTATCAGAATTAAAAGTACACAGACTCCTTGACCCAGCAATCCACTTCTTTTTTTTTTTTCTCTTTTGCTGTCTCGTATACAGGGTTATCGTTACCATCTTTCTAAATTCCATATATATGCGTTAGTATACTGTATTGGTGTTTTTCCTTCTGGCTTACTTCACTCTGTATAATAGGCTCCAGTTCTAATGAGGTGGATGAAACTGGAATGGGGTTTTTTAATGGTTATTACACTCAACACTACAACATGACTTGGTTGTCGTTCAGTTACTAAATTGTGTCCAATTGTTTGTGACCCCATGGACTACAGCATGCCAGGCTTCCTGGTCCTTCACTGTCTCCTGGAGTTTGCTCAAACTCATGTCCATTGAGTCAATGATGTCATCCAACCATCTCAGCTTCTGCTGCCCCCTTCCCCTTTTGCCTTCAATATTTTCCAGCATCAGGGTCTTTTCCAGTAAGTTGGCTCTTCATATCAGGTGACCAAAGTATAGGAGCTTCAGCTTCAGCATCAATCCTTCTAATGAATATTCAGGGTTGATTTCTTTTAGGATTGACTGGTTTGAGTCCCTTGCAGTCCAAGGGACTCTCAAGACTCTTTTCCAGCACCACTATTGGAAAGCATCAATTCGGCACTCAGCCATTTTTATGGTCCAACTCTCACATCCATACATGACATGACTACTGGAAGAACCATGGCTTTGACTATACAGACCTTTGTCCACAAAGTGATATCTCTGCTTTTTAATACACTGTCTAGATTTGTCATAGCTTTCCTTCCGTGAAACAAGGCATCTTTTAATTTCATAGCTGCAGTCACTGTCCACAGTGATTTTGGTGCCCAAGAAAATAAAATCTGTCCTTTCTTCCACTTTTTCCCCTTCTATTTGGCATGAAGTGATGGGACCAAATGCCATGACCTTAGTTTTTTGATTGTTGAGTTTTAAGCCAGCTTTTTCACTCTCTTCTTTCACCCTCATCAAGAGGCTCTTTAGTTCCTCTTCACTTTCTACCATTAGAGTGGTATCATCTGCATATCTGAGGTTATTGATATTTCTCTCAGCAATCTTGATTCCAGCTTGTGATTCATCTAGGCTGGCATTTTGCATAATGTACTCTGACTATAAATTAAGTAAGCACGGTGACAATATACAGCCTTGACATACTCCTTTCCCAATTTTGAACCAGTCCATTGTTCCATGTCCAGTTCTAATTGTTGTTTCTTGACCTGCATACAGGTTTCTGAGGAGACAGGTAAGGTGGTCTGGTACTCCCATGTTTTAAAGAATTTTCCACAATTTGTTGTGATCAACACAGTCAAAGGCTTTAGCATAGTCAATGAAGCAGAAGTAGATGTTTTTCTGGAATTCCCTTCTTTTCTCTATGATCCAGCAAAAGTTGGCAATTTGATCTCTGGTTGCTCTGCCTTTTCTAAACCTAGCTGGTACATCTGGAAGTTCTCGTTTCACATATTGTTGAAGCCTAGCTTGAAGGATTTTGAACATACCTTTGCTACCATGTGGAATGAGCACAATTATAGGGTAGTTTGAACCCACTCCAGTGTTCTTGCCTGGAGAATCCCAGGGACGGGGGAGCCTGGTGGGCTTCTGTCTATGGGGTCGCACAGAGTCGGACACGACTGTAGTGACTTAGCAGCAGCAGGACATTCTTTGGCATTGCTCTTCTTTGGGTTGGAATGAAAACAGACCTTTTCCAGTCCTGTGGCCACTGCCGAGTTTTCCAAATTTGCTGACATGTTGAGTGCAGCACTTTAACAACATTATCTTTTAACATTTTAAATAGCTCAGCTTTAATTCCATCACCTCCACTAGCTCTCACTTTATACCATAAGCTTCATAATGCCTGACATATTCACTGCTTAGGCCCAAGGAATGGCCCATTCCAGATATGCTCAGTGATTCCATGTTGCATGAACGAATACCAATAAATGGTGTAATAATGTATGAGTCCCTGGACTGAGGAGACCCACAGCAAATGTTCACTCAGTATTGCTATTCCAGCATAGAGTTTAGGGAATTAAGAATAAAATTATGCACTGTACTCCAATTATTAGCAGAAATCCCTTCAGTGACTTTGGGCAGTTTGTCCTCTGGGTCACAGTTTATAGGATTCAGAAATCCCAGTGGAGAATTTAGTCAACCTGGCATGTTATTAGGAAATGATAACATTTATAATATAATTGTCATCACCCACACCTTTGTAATAGTTTTCTTTAAGGTAATACCTATTTAAGGCTGATTCCATTAGGTTCATCTGGATTGAATTAAAAGTTACATTAGATTTCATACCAGAGCTAATATTCCAGAGACCAGATCCTGCAGGCCAAGCCTAGTTCATTAAATTCTGAAATATCAAGGCAGATAAATTACTATCACAGAAACCAGGGAATCATATCACAGAAACCAGGGAACCATAAAGATCATTGAAAGTTTCAGGTGAACAGCATTACCTGAGGGAGGATTTTAAAGAGGTCCTAGTTTATTCACTTAGACCCTGGGAAGTGGTGCTGGGTGTCAAATGTGGGATGTATGTTAATCCAACACTCTACCATATGGAGGCCAAATGGCTGTTTGGAGTGGGCGTTGTCTCTAGAATCAGCCAGAGTTGGATTCAAAGCCTAAATTCTACACATATTACTCTATAAATTTAAACAAATGATGGGAGTAAACATAGTGCTTACACCACAGTTGCAAGAATTCAATAAAATAATTCAAGTAAAGCCCTGGTCTATCACAGAGAAGGTGCTCAGTAAATATTAGTTGTCTCTATAAGAACACTAGAAGTGTACCTAGTACACAGTAGTCTTTAGTTTTCCAAGGAGAAACCCACCCCCCCAACATACACACACAAAACAAACACACAAAGCTGGGAGTTCATTCAGACCAATTACATACATGTCCTGTTCCCTACTGTTGTTGTTGTTAGGTCTCTAAGTTGTGTCTAACTCTTTGCGACCCCTCGGACTACAGCACGTCAGGCTTCCTTGTCCTTCACTATCTCCCAGAGTTTGCTCAAACTCATATCATTGAGTCAGTGATGCTATTTAACCATCTCATCCTGTCATCCTCTTCTCTTGACCTCAATCTTTCCCAGCATCAGGGTCTTTTCCAATGAGTTGGCTCTTCACATCAGGTGGCCAAAGGATTGGAGCTTCAGCTTCAACATCAGTTATTCCAATGAATATTCAGGGTTGATTTCCTTTAGGATTGACTAGTTTGATCTCCTTGCAGTCCAAGGGACTCTGAAGAGTCTTCTTCAGCACTGCAGTTTGAAAGCATCAATTCTCTAGGGCCCGGCCTTCTTTATGGTCCAACTCTCACACCCGTAAGTGACTACTGGAAAAACCATAGCTTTGACTCTGCAGACCTTTGTCGGCAAAGTGATGTCTTTGCTTTTAAATACACTGTCTAGGTTTCTTGTTTCCTATGCCTTATCCCAAAACATAATCCTTTCAACCCATTACTCACTTTGATCTTGAATTTATTTGCCTATGAGTTTTTGTGTGTGTGTATCCCAGATCCTCAGATGAGTGCTTCTTGCTCTGACTCCAGCACAGCCCCGGTACTAGTTTTAGACTTCACTGACAAGGTTTTGGCTTATAGGTCTTGCTCTCCTTAGCAGTTGACCTAAGTTTGCCTCCAGGTTCTACCTCTATCCTCCTAATGGCTCTTGGTGACCTTCATATTACTGCAGAGCTAAAATATATTTTCCAGAGAGGAAACAAAGTAAATAGGCTTAAAGTGGCCTCTTGGTTGAGGATAAGAGAACAGAGTTGGAAAGAGAGTTTCCAGGGTGGAAAGGTACACAGAACATACTTCTCCTACCTTACCATTTTGTCTGGGGATTGTGACAGTTAAGATTGACCCTGGTGTCACTAAGTAGGGTTGATCAATGAGCCACTTAATCAGAAAAGCTCTTTACCCTTAAAAATACCCTCCATTTTTCCACTTTTGGAAATGGAAAGAAAAAACTATTTATGTGATTTCTCAAATCCTTGAAGTTTAGTTTGGGTGCAAATTTTCAAAGTGGTCTCTGCCGGAATATTGCTTTTATAAGCTGAGAAACAGGCATTTGACTTTAGGGAAGCCAGGAATTTGGAAGTGATCCATGATGGGGCGTGTCAGCTCCCAGACTTGTGATGTCCTATGGCATTTACAACTCACTGCTTTCCATTGAAACCATTGCCGCAGAAGAGGATAAGTAAAGAGTGAGCCCTCCTCATCAGGGAATTGCCCTCAGCCATTGGGATACCTGCTCTGTTGTGGGAAACCCTGCAGTTTGAGCACTGGTATAGTTTAATATGGCAAGCACTGGAGGAAAGTGCTGCTAATACTGATTGACTATTCCACCTCCAGTATCTCATGAAAAAAATACAAGTCTGCAAATTTCTCCACCTTCCCACTAACCCCTTTCAGAGCCATTAAAACTACTTCAGGGCCTTAAGAGCTGGTTGTCTGGCAGCACTAGGCTCCGTCCACAGAAAGAAAGGTCTTTTCCACAAACTAGTCTTCTTCCCCAGTGCCTTTGCCCAGTCCTTCTTATTCCTGCCAGGATCCTGCCTGCTCACTGTTATAATATTCCAGGAGATTTTCTCTACCCAGTAACACAGTTCAGGGAGTCCCTTCTAACACAAAATGTAGTATGTCTGATGGTCTTAATGTGCCTCAGGCAAAAATTAACCATTATCAGTGAGGTAGAAAATGAAATGTTACTATTTTATATTAGTGTGGTCAGGGAGGATCTCTTTGATAAGGTGAAAACTGAGCAGATAATTGATAAAAATAACCAGTGAGATTTGGAAATAGTAGAGAAAGATTATTCTAGGCAGAGGGAACAGCCAGTGCAAAAGCCCTGAGGTGGCAGAGTGCTTGGCATGTGTTCAAGGGAAAGCAAGAAAGTCAGTATAGCTGGTGCACAACAAATGAGAAGACTGATGGAAGAGCTCGTGGGGAGCCAGACCACTTAAGGTATTAGAGGCCTTACCCTGGAAAAGGCAGGAAACCACGGGAGAGTTTTGGGCAGAAGAAGGACATGATCTGACTTTTTTTTTTTTAATTGTTGGTAAATGGTTGAGTTTTAAAATGATCACTGCCTGTTGTGTTAAGAATAGACTATAGGAGGGCTTCCCTGGTAGCTCAGTGGTAAAGAATATGTCTGCTAATGCAGGAGGCACAGGTTCAGTCCCTGATCTGGGAAGATCTACATGCTGTGGAGCAACTAAGCCTGAGTGCCACAATTGTCAAGCCTGTGCTCTAGAGCCAGGGAACCACAACTATTGTGCCCAGACACTGCAACTACTGAAGCCTGCTGGCCCTAGAGCCCGTGCTCCTCAACAATAGAAGCCACCGAAATGAGAAGCCTGGGCATGCAATGAAAAGTAGCCCCTTCTCGCTGCAACTAGAGAAATGCCTGCCCAGCAACAAAGACCCAGCACAGCCATAAATAAATAAACAAATAAAATTAATTAAAAAAAGAATAGATTATAGGAAAACAGGAATTAAAAAACCAAGAAAATTATTGCAGTAATCCAGGTTTGCGATAATAGCTTAACCAAGATCATAGCAATGGATGTGGATAAGAAAATTGGAACAGAAAGATACTGAGAATTGGTAGTATTATGGATATATTTTTAAGTGGAGACAATAAGATTGACAGTAGGATATGAGGCTCACAGAAAAATTAAAGAAAAGTACCACAGATGGTGACTGCAGCCATGAAATTAAAAGACGCTTACTCCTTGGAGGAAAAGTTATGACCAACCTAGACAGCATATTCAAAAGCAGAGACATTACTTTGCCAACAAAGGTCCATCTAGTCAAGGCTATGGTTTTTCCAGTGGTCATGTATGGATGTGAGAGTTGGACTGTGAAGAAAGCTGAGTGCCAAAGAATTGATGCTTTTGAAGTGTGGTGTTGGAGAAGACTCTTGAGAGTCCCTTGGACTGCAAGGA
>NW_011494690.1:3389018-3407532 GCF_000754665.1 Bison bison bison | reverse complement strand
CATTGGAAAAGACTGTGATGCTGGGAGGGATTGGGGGCAGGAGGAGAAGGGGACGACAGAGGAAGAGATGGCTGGATGGCATCACTGATTCGATGGACGTGAGTCTGAGTGAACTCCGGGAGTTGGTGATGGACAGGGAAGCCTGGTGTGCTGCGATTCATGGGGTCGCAAAGAGTCGGACACGACTGAGTGACTGAACTGAACCGAACCGCATTTTTTGCCCAAACAACTGGATTTATGAATTGCTATTGGTAGAGATAAGGTTAACTGCAGGAGAATTAAAGTTGAGGGGAAAAGCAAGAGTTCTGTTTTGAGCATATTGAATTTAAATTTGTATTAAACATGTGTGGAGATTTTGAGTAGACAGAAAGGACTTCATGTTAGAATTCCAGGTTGAACTATAACTATGAGCATCAGTGGTATATAAATGGAATTTAAAGCCATGAAACTACATGAACTTGTAGATATATAAAGACATCCGAAGATTGAGCCCTGGGGCAGGACAATGTTTAGAAATCAAGTAGATGTGGAAGAATCACCCAAAGTGACTGAGAAGAAGCAGCCAGTGATGTATGAAGAGAACTAAAAGAGAGTGATGTGACAAAGCTAAAAAAATTTTCAAGAAGGAGAAAGTGGTCAACTTACTGAATGCTGCTGTTGGGTCAAGAAAGATGAGAACTGAGAAGTGACCAAAGTGGAAAGTTGAAAACTGGAAGTTGTCCTACAACTGAACATTTATGTGTTTTCTCTTAAAGAAAAAAATTGGAAGATCCTAACAGAAACATGTGAGACACAAACATTTATTAATTTCCACTATAAATTTGGTGACCAAGTTTCCTAAACACTAAAATGGATACAGTTTGTATAATACTGGAGTAAAATATTTGAAAATTAGATTGTTCTCTAAAACTCAAGCCATGTAGATAATAGACCAAGAAAGAGCCCTCTGCAGAGAGACTGACTCACTTGGATGTCCCTAGAGAGAAGAATGACTACCCACTCCAGTTTCTTGCCTGGAGAATCCCATGGACAGAGGAGCCTGGCAGGCTATAGTCCATGGGGTCACAAAGAGTTGGACATGATTGAGTGACTAACACTTTAACTTTCTACCCCACTGAGAATCAGTGACTCATTCATTCACTTATTTATTTTATAAAGCACATATCTATACCTTTTTATTTCTCTATTTTCCCCCTCTATCTGCCTATCTATCTAACCATCCTCTAACTACAAACCTGCTGCTTCTGCTAAGTCACTTCAGTCATGTCGGACTCTGTGTGACCCCAGAGACGGCAGCCCACCAAGCTCCCCCGTCCCTGGATTCTCCAGGCAAGAACACTGGAGTGGGTTGCCATTTCCTTCTCCAAACTACAAACCTACCTATCTATAAAAGCAATGCTGCTTTAACAGAAGATAGCTTTAACACATAGAGATTTTGCTAACAAAATCAGAAGAATTTATAGCATTTTTACTCTTTAATATCTCTAAAGTCTGTATAGGAACACACTTTTTTCTTTTTTTTTCCTGTAAGAACAAGAACTACTTTGAGAAACAACCAAAACCTATCATTAGTGATTTATGTTTCTTTGTGTACTAATATATGGATCCTTAATAGGGAAGGTCAAGGGTGAGGCATTTCAGAATGCAAGTATTACATTTCATCACTTCTCAGAATGACCAATCAGGATAATGAGGATGTGTAAAGTAGAATTTGAAGTGCCTAGAGAATATTTTGGAGAAGGAAATGGCAATCCACTCCAGTATTCTTGCCTAGAAAATCCCATGGACAGAGGAGCCTGGTGGCTGCTGTCCATAGGGTCACACAGAGTCGGACATGACTGAAGCAACTTAGCATGCATGCATGAATTGGAGAAGGAAATGGCAACCCACTCCACTATTCTTGCTTGGAGAATCCCAGAGACAGAGGAGCCAGGTGGGCTGCCGTCTATGGGGTTGCACAGAGTTGGACGCGACTGAGGTGACTTAGCAGCAGCAGAGAATATTTAGGGGGAAAAATGTCAGGTAGAAGAAATAAATGGCTATATGGGTTTGTAGAACAAGCGAGCAGTCTGTTCTGGGTAAATAAGAGTGTGAGCCATCATAAGAGGGAAAATTTTGGTTTTGATAAAGACATAGAGATTGTAGAGAAAGAAAGAAGAACTGAACGATTATTCTGTTAAATTTTCAGGGGGCCTCCCTCTCTTTCATAACTATGCTTAATCAACATGATAACATTGTTTTTCTTGTACAATGCCCTTTTTCATTATATAATTGTAGAACTAAACTGTGAGAAAAAACAGTAAAAGCAATTCATCATCAGTCTTTACATCTCATCAAAGGAATATGCTGAGACATCTCTTATACTCCCCAATGCCTTCTGCCCCCATCCTACTATTTTTGGATTACAGCTGTTCCAGTATCCTGTAAAAGCCTGGGCTATTTTCTTGGGGAAATTTCTGGCTAGGGATATTCAGAATAGAGTAATCCTTCTCATAAAAACAACAGAGCATGAAGTCCTAAGATGGAGTGTGTCTAGACAGTATTTAATTTGTTGTTTTATTTCCTCTGAATCATAATATGCTTTATTTCCATATGTAAGCATTGTAAGACATGAAATGGCTCTGAAAAACACTACTACTTCTCTTTTATGAGGTTTATTACTTCTTGTTTCGAACAATGATGACACGATTTGGACTTTCTGTGGTAAAGCTGTTTGTTGTAAAAGTCAGATTTGATTCTGTAGACATTTTAAATTCAGCACGTTACATCTTCTGCTAGCATCTAATTCAGGTTTCTAAATATAGAACCATCTTTCCCTGCTCTCATTACCTCTTTTGTGATCAGGACAAGTGCCTTTGTGAGTGTGTGTAGAACACCAGTGGGCTTCCCTGGTGGTTTAGATGGTAAAGAATCTGCCTGCAATGCAAGAGACCCAGATTTGATCCCTGAGTCAGGAAGATCCTCTGGAGAAAGGAATGCCTACCCACTGTAGTATTCCTTTATTAAAATATGATTTTAATGTCTAAAGTATTTTTGGGGTACATACATTTTTAAAATTTATTCATTTTTAAAGATAACTGCTTTACAGTATTGTGTTGATTTCTGCCAAACATCAACATGAATCAGCCATAGGTATACATATATCCCCTCCCTCTTGAACCTCCCTTCCACCTCTCTCCCCATCCCACCCCTCTAAGTTGTTACAGAGCAGTCTAGTATTCTTGCCTGGAGAGTTCCATGGACAGAGGAACCTGTCTGCCTACGGCCCATGGGGTCGGAAAGAGTCAGACACAGCTGAGCAACCAACACTGTAGGACACCTATAGCCCAGCATCTGGTAAATCAGATACGTTTTCAGAATGAAACTGCCTGACCTAGAAAAATATTGAAAATTCGTGTCTTAGTTTTGATTTATTAGAAAATTAAAAATGTATATTTTAATACATTGAGTTGTTTAATGTGAAAGTAAACATCATTGAACAGAACTGCAGATACACAGTGCCATTCAATTTTTTCTTGGTACTTCATTTCAAAATGTCTTCCTTTTATTCCCGCGCCCTCCCCCCCCACCCCGCCCGCCACCAAGAAACATATTTAAAACTTTCTTTGTAATCAAAGCAAGGATTGTTTTTGACCAAAATGCAGATCATAAAAACAATATGAGTAATATATATAGAAGTATATTAAGAAAATGTGTGTGCTTTTATTTGTGCTGAGCTAGAAAATGCTCCAACAGTTAGAAAATCAAATCACGAATCTGAGCACCAGAAGTTCCTTTGGCACGAAGACATTCACGTAAAACAAAAGTTGGCAAAATGGTGGAAGTTGGGCAGAGAGGATAAATGGCATTTTGCTGTTGACTTTTTAAGGCGGCCATTTTATTGTGTGGACTTTTTCACACAAACAAACCATGTGAAAATTTCAATTCCTAATATCCAGAAATATGGGGCATAATTATCCCTGTCCCATCCTTTGGCGAAGAAACTAGAAAGCACAAGATAAGTGTAAGGTAGGGTAAAGATAAGTAGACACCTAGACATCATTTGGCAGACACACTACACACAATTGAGAGACATGTATTTACTAGACTTGCTCATTTCAAAAAAGGCCATCTGTCATTCTTCATTAAAGCAATTGTCCATTCTAACAGTTTACATGAATGAATGGTTCAAATGTCAAATTCTGATTTCTCTTTTAAAGCTATAATAGCCATACTAATTTATTTTACATAATTTATTCATTTTTTGGAGCATTTCCTTTTTTTAATGGGAGTATAATTGATTTACAATGTGTTAATTTCAGGTTATAGAGTAAAGTGATTCAGCTACACATACATATTTTTTTTCATATACTAATTTTTAAAAATCAATACATGTAGCTTCTGCTTAATGACAGCTGTTTTAAATTTAAAAATAAGGATAGACATGTATACTTTCTGTGGGTGGGCTTTTCTTTGGGAAAAGGAGGATATTGGGGCAGTATTTTGATCTATTTATATCTCACTTTCCATGGGCTTCCCCAGTGACTCAGCAGTAAAGAATCCGCCTGCAATGTGGGAGACGTGGGTTCAGCCCTTGGGTCTGGAAGATCTACTGGAGGAGAAAATGGCAACCCACTCCAGCATTCTTGCCTGGAAAATCTCACGGGTAGCGGAGCCCAGTGGTAGTCCATGGGATGGCAAAGAGTCAGACGTGACTGAGTGACTGAACAACAACAACATACTTCACTCTCTACAGGGAATCCTTCAGTACACAATAAAACGTATATATTAATATCCTTAAAATGAAAGTCTCATAAGATTTTTCTGGGGTTAGTGTATTGCAAATATTTCTTGGCAATTAAGAAAAAGAGGGGAGAGGAACAAGATGACAGAGGAGTAGGTGGACATGGAGTATATCCCTCTCCACAGATACATCAGGAATACACCTTCAAACACAGAAGTACATGCAGAACACCAGCTGAGAGCAGACAGGAGTACCTGACCAGTGGAAAAGAATATATAGACCCAAGCAAAACTTGGTAGGACAAAGGAACTAGGAGGAAAAACAGAAGTGTTAGTAGGACTGGACTTGCCCTTGGCTGGCAGCTGGGGGAACTGAAGCAGGGGTCCGATCCCCACATCGGGCAATTGTCTGAGTCAAAGGAGAAACATTTAAGGCTGAGAGTGAAACAGCTGATCTGTGGCAGCCTAAATGGAATGAGAATCAGACAGTCCTTGCTGCAGCCTTACATACCCCAGACAGGGACATAGATCCCCTGGAAGGTGCAGCAGTTGGGAGCTGGAGTTTAGGGATTTGTGGAGCAATCCCAGGGCAAGGGCTGCTGTTGACTGTGGAGAGATGGATTGAGGGGATGTGAGGGAGGAGACTGTGGTGGAAATGCATGTGGAGGAAAGCTGGGCAGCCATGGAAGCAAAGCGATACTACTGAGTCATGCATAGGGGGTAGAACCATTGCCATAACCTCTCTCCCCCTACACACCAGCATTGGCAATTGAACAGTAGAGAGGCTGGCCCATCAAACACCTGACACATTGAACTACAGAGTAGGACTCCACCCAGGGTACTCCTTTAAGTGCCTGACACGCCAATCCACAGAGTAGGACTCCAGCCAGGGTGGGCCCCTCTATGTTCCAATAACAGAGAAGGAACCCAGGCAAGGGAACCCCCTAAGTGCCTGAACAGGCGGAGCTACAGAGAAAGACTGGCCAAAGACACCTTCTAATGGCCAGCTACAAGAGGCTCAAAAAAAGACTCTGATAGGGCCATAACTCCTGCAGCAGAGGCAGTGTGTGTCCCTGCACACTTGGCGCTGTCAGGGTCCCTGCAAGCCGAGCAGCTGTGCCACCTTCATGCTCAACTCACACTGGGGCAGAGCTGCCATAGGCAAAAAAAAATCTTGTGTCTATGCGTGCGGGGTCACTTCAGTAGTGTCCAACTCTTTGTGACCCTGTAGACTGTGCCTGCCAGACTTCTGTGTCAGGGAGGGGGTTCTCCAGGTAAGAATACTGGAGCATATTGGCCAATGCTGGTTTTCATACCCTTCTAGAGTTCTATATTTCCTTCTGCCCTAGCCGCCAACTCCCTGAGTACCTGGTGCTGCCAGAATCCCTGTGACCCAAGCAGCTGCACCACCTCCATACCTGGCCCTCACAGGGACAGACCCAAGTCCTCCAGGGCAGCCTCAGGAGCAAACCCCAGTGGACGACCCACATGCAGAGGTGGATATAAAAACAATTGAAACTCAGGGGCAATGTGACTAAGGAAAAAGACGCAAAACCTTTCCACTAGCTGTACAAGCTGCAGATTAAATTCACACGATCAACTAGGCAGACTCTGTGTCTATGGAATATATAAAAGGTCATTGAGAGCTCCCACAAAAGAAAACGCACTAGTTCTGATAGCTGAGGATATTGGAGGCGAGAACACAGAGGAGTAGGACCAGAGTAGGATCTGAGCTGCCCCCGGAGCAGGTCCAGAGGTCAGCACAGTGTTGGAGGGCAACCTAGGGAGGTGCGGTGGACTGTGACTCCCAGTGAGGGAAAGGACCCTGATAGCAGTGACTCAGGAAAAACATTATTCTTATGTTTTGACTTGTCTGTAGATTTTTTTGGATTTTTTTCTTTTTTTTTTCCTTTCCCCGCCTCCGCCGCCCATTGTAGTTGATTTTATTGGCACTATGAAATCTAATTAAGCTTTTAAGCTTTTTTTTTTTACTTTTTTTCCTCACTTTTTTTTATTTTTTATTTTATTTTATTTCATTTTTTATTGTTATAAACCCCTGCCTCTACATCAGGCTTTTGCAGTTCTGGGGAGTTTTCCTTTTTTTTCTCTCTATTTTTTAAATTTAATTTTTAATATTTTAAGCCTATTATTATTTTTCTACACTTATTCCTTTATTTGCTTTTCCCACTGTTCTTTTCCCCTTGCAGTTAATCTTTAATATATATAAATCTTCTTAATCTACCTCTATTTAACTTTGCGTATCTATTCTTTCTTTCTTTCCTTTCCTCTCAACATATTTGTTAATTTTATTTTCATTGCTTTATTCCCCACTTGGCACCTTGCTTTAGTTTTGTTTTTCATCTTGTGCTTTAGCTAGTTTTGTTCTGGTAGATATAATTTTTGGTTTCCTTTGATTGCTGGGTCAATCTATTGTACTTTATTTTTGTTGGACTGTTTTGATTTTGCTTATGGGTGTATGTTTATATGTGTATATTCAGTTACACTTTTTATTGTTGTTATAAACCTCTGCATCTACATTGGGCTTTTGCAGTTCTGTGGAGATTTTCTTTTTTTTCCTTTTTTCTTTCTTTTTCCTTTTTCTTTTCTCTTTTTTATAATTTTAACTTTTAATTTGTTAAACCTATTATATTTTTTTACATTTATTCCTTTGTTTACTTTTCCTACTGTTCTTTTCCCCTTGCAGTTAATCTTTAATGTATATAAATCTTCATCTACCTCTATTTAACTTTGTATATCTATTCTTTCTTTATTTTCTTTCCTTCCTTTCCTCTCAACATATTTGTTAGTTTTGTTTTCATTGCATTATTCCCCATGTGGCACCTTGCTTTAGTTTTGTTTTCCACTTTGTGCTTTAGTTAGTTTTGTTCTTAACTGGTAAATATAATTTTGATTTCCTTTGTTTGCTGGATTAACCTATTGTACTTTATTTTTGTTGGACTGTTTTGACTTTGCTCATGGATGTATATGTGTATATTCCATTATTTTAATTATTTGACTGATTTTTGGGGGGCTCATCTTTGGTTTCTCATTTTGGATATTTGTTTTAATCTCACTTAATGCCAGAACAAACCACTTATGGAATCATCATTCCCAACTGGAGATCAAGCCCTGAGCCTTTGGAGTGGGAGCACTGACTCCAAGACCCTATGCTACCAGAGAACTAATCCTAGGGAGTATCAAATAGTGAGAACTCACACCATGGAAACCACTTGAGTACAAGACCGGGCATCACCAAACCACCAGTAGCACCCTGTGAAGCATGCCTCATCTAAACAACAAACAAAAGAAAACTACAAACCCAATCATCAGCAGACAGGATTACCACCTCACTCAGCCTTGCCCATCAGAGAAAAAAACAAACAAAAACTCAGCATAAATCTCACCCTATACAAAGCTTACACAAACCACTGGACCAACCTTAGGAGGGCAGAAACCGAAAGGAAGAAAGAATTCAACCCTGAAGCCTGGGAAAAGGAGACCTCAAACACAATAAGTTAAAAAAAAAAAGAATGAAAAGGCAGAGAAATACTACACAAATGAAGGAACAAACTAGAAACACAAAAGTCCAAATAAATGAAGAGGAAATAGACAAACTACCTGAAAAAGAAATCAGAATAATTATAGTAAAGATGCTCAAAAACCTTGAAAACAAAATGGGGAAAATGCAAGAATCAATTAACAAACACCTGGAAGAATTAAAGAATAAACATACAGAGACAAACAACACAATTACTGAAATTAAAAATACTCTAGAAGAAATCAATAGCAGAATATCTGAAGCAGAGGAATGAATCAGTAAACTGGAAGATAAAATGGTGGAAACAATTTCTGAAGAGCAGAATAAAGTAAAAAGAATGAAAAGAACTGAGGATAGTCTCAGAGACCTCTGGGACAATATCAAACAGGCCAACATTTGAATTATAGGGGTCCCAGAAGAAGAAGAGAGAAAGAAAGGGTATGAGAAAATTTTTGAAGAGATTATAGTTGAAAATTTCCCTAACATGGAAAAGGAAATAGTCAATCAGTTCCAAGAGGAGGCACAAAGAGTCCCATACAGGATAAATCCAAGGAGAAGCACACCAAGACACATACTAATCAAACTAACAAAGACTAAACACAAAGAAAGAATGTTAAAAGCAGCAAGGGAGAAGCAACAAGTAACATATAAGGGAAACCTCAAAGGCTTAACAGCTGATCTTCCAGAAGAAACTGTGAAGGCCAGAAGGGAATAACAGGATTTAAAGTACTGAAAGGGAAAAATCTACAGCCAAGATTACTGTACCTGGCAAGGATTTCATTCAAAATTGATGGAGAAATAAAAAGCTTTTCAGAAAAGCAAATGTTAAGATAATTCAGTACCACCAAACCAGCTTTACAACAAACGTTAAAGGGACTTACATAGTCAAGGAATACAAGGGAAGAAAAACATCTACAAAAATCAACCCCAAACAATTAAGAAAATGGTAATAGGAACATATATATCAATAATTACTTTAAATGTAAATGGATTAAATGTTCCGACCAAAAGACTCAGACTGGCTGAATGGATACAAAAACAAGACCCATATATATGCTGTTTACAAGAAACCCACTTCAGACCTCAAGATACATATAGACTGAAAATGAGAGGATGGAAAAATATATTCTTTGCAAATGGGAATAAAAGAAATCTGGAGTAGCAATCCTCATATCAGACAGAATATATCTTAAAATAAAGAAGATTACAAGAGTTAAGGAAGGACATTACATAATGATCAAGGGATCAATCCAAGAGGAAGACATAACAATTGTAAATATCTATGTACCCAACATAAGAGCACCTCAATACATAAGACAAACAATAGCAGACATAAAAGGAGAAATTGACAGTAACACGATAATAGTAGGAGACTTTAACACACCACTCACACCAATGGACAGATCATCAAAACAGAAAATTAATAAGGAAACACAAGTCTTAAATGATACATTAGATGAGATGGATTTCATTGATATCTTCAGGACATTCTACCCAAATGCAGAAGAATAAACCTTCCTCTCAAGTGCAGATAGACCACATCTTGGGTCACAAATCAAACCTCAGTAAATTTAAGAAAATTGAAATCATATCAAGCATCTTCTCTGACCACAACACTATGAGACTAAATATCAATTACAAGAAAAAAAGTGTAAGAAACACAAACACATGGAGATTAAACAACAGGTTTCTAAATAACCAACAGGTTACTGAGGAAATCAAAAGGGAAATAAAAAATTTCTAGAAACAAATGACAATGAAAACACAACTCAAAACCTGTGGGATGCAGCAAAAGCAATTCTAAGAGGGAAGTTTAGAGCAATACAATCCTACCTCAAGAAACAAGAAAATTATCAAATAGACAATCTAACTTTACACCTAAAACTACTGGAAAAAGAAGGACAAAACACCTCCAAAGTTAGTAGAAGGAAAGAAATCATAAAGATCCAAGCAGCAACAAATGAAAAAGAAATTAAAGAAACAATAGTAAAGATGAATAAAACTAGTAAAAATTAATAAAACAATAGTAAAGATTAATAAAACTATTTTTTACTAATAAAACTAATAAAAGCTGGTTCTTTGAGAAGATAAACAAAATTGACAAGCCTTTAGCTAGACTCATCAAGAACAAAATAGAGAAGAAACAAATCAACAAAATTAGAAATGAAAAAGGAGAGGTTACAACCGACAATGCAGAAATATAAGGATTATAAGAGACTATTATGATCAGCTATATGGCAATAAAATGGATAACCTGGAAGAAATGGACAGATTCTTAGATAATTTAAATCTCCCAAGACTGAACCAGGAAGAAATAGAAATTATGAACAACCCAATTACAAGCACTGGAATTGAAACCATGATCAAAAAATCTCCCAAATAACAAAAGCCCAGGACCAGATGGCTTCACAGGACAATTCTGTCAAACATTTAGAGAAAAGCTAATGCCTATCCTTCTAAACTCTTTCAAAAAACTGCAGAGGATGGAACACTTCCAAACTCATTCTACAAGGCCACAATTACCCTGATATCAAAACCAGACAAAGACAACACACAAAAAGAAAACTACAGGCCAATATCACTGATGAACATAGATGCAAAAATCCTCAACAAAATTTTAGTGAACAGAATTCAGCAACACATCAAAAAGCTCATACACCATGATCAGATTGGGTTTATTCCAGGCATGCAAGGATTCTTCAATATATGCAAATCAATCAATGTGATACACTATATTAACAAATTGAAAGATAAAAACCATATGATCATCTGAATAGATGCATGAAAAACCTTTGACAAAATTTAGCACCAATTTATGATTAAAACTCTTCAAAAAGTGGGCATAGAAGGAACCTTCTTCAATATAGTAAAGGCCATATATGATAAGCCTACAACAAGCATTATTCTCAATGGTGAAAAACTGAAAGCATTCCCCCTGAGATCAGGAACAAGACAAGGAGGTCCACTTTCACCACTGTTATTCAACATAGTTCTAGAAGTCCTAGCTACAGCAATCAGAGAAGAAAAAGAAATAAAAGGAATCCAGATCAGAAAAGAAGTAAAGCTCTTACTGTTTGCAGATGACATGATACTGTACATGCTGCTAAGTCACTACAGACGTGTCCGACTCTGTGTTGACCCCATAGACAGCAGCCCACCAGGCTCCTCCATCCCTGGGATTCTCCAGGCAAGAACACTGGAGTGGGTTGTCATTTCCTTCTCCAATGCATGAAAGTGAAAAGTGAAAGGGAAGTCGCTCAGTCATGTCCGACTCTTAGCGACCCCATGGACTGCAGCCCACCAGGCTCCTCCACCCATGGGATTTTCCAGGCAAGAGTACTGGAGTGGGGTGCCATTGCCTTCTCTGTACTGTACGTAGAAAACCCTAAAGATAGTATCAGAAAATTACCAGAGCTAATTTAACAAAGTCGCAGGATACAAAATCAATACACAGAAATCACTTGCATTTCTATATAGTAACAATGAAAAATCAGAAAGAGAAAATAAGGAATCAATCCCATTCACTATTGCAACAAAAAGAATTAAATATCTAGGAATAAACTTACCTAAGGTGACAAAAGAACTGTACACAGAAAATTATAAGACACTGATGAAAGAAATCAAAGATGACATAAACAGATGGAGAGATATTCCATGTTCCTGGGTAGGAAGAATCAATATTGTGAAAATGACTATACTACCAAATGCAATCTACAGATTCAATGTGATCCTTATCAAACTACCAATGGCATTTTTCACAGAACTAGAACAAAACATTTCACAATTCATATGGAAACACAAAAGACCCCAAATAGCCAAAGCAGTTGGCTTAAAGAAGAATCCAGCTGGAGGAATCAACCTTCCTGACTTCAGATTACACTACAGAGCTACAGTCATCAAGACAGTATAGTACTGGCACAAAAACAGAAATATAGACCAATGCAAAAAGATAGAAAGCCCAGAAATAAACCTAGATACCTATGGTTTCCTTATTTTTGACAAAGGAAGCAAGAATATACAATGGGGCAAAGACAGCCTCTTCGATAAGTGGTGCTGAGGAAATGGGACAGCTATGTGTAAAAGAATGAAATTAGAACACTTCCTAATGCCATACACACAAAGATGAACTCAAAATGGACTAAAGACCTAAATGTAAAACCAGAAACTATAAAACTCTTAGAGGAAAACATAGGCAGAACACTTGATGACATAAATCAAAGCAAGATTCTCTATGACCCACCTCCTAGAGTAACGGAAATATAAACACAACTAAACAAATGGGACCTGATTAAACTTAAAAGCTTTTTCACAGCAAAGGAAACTATAAGCAAGGTGAAAAGATAGCCCTCAGAATGGGAGGAAATAAGAGCAAATGAAACAACTGACAAATGATTAATTTGCAAAATATACAAGCAACTCATACAACTCAATGCCAGAGAAACAAACAACCCATTCAAAAAGTGGGAAGACCTAAACAGACATTTCTCCAAAGACATACAGATGACTAACAAACACATTAAAAGATGCTCAACATTGCTCGTTATTAGAGAAATGCAAATCAAAACCACAAATCAAAACTCACACTGGTCAGAATGGCCATCATCAAAAAGTCTACAAACAATAAATGCTGGAGAGGGTGTGGAGAAAAGGGAATGCTCTTGCACTGTTGGTGGGAATGTAAATTGACACAGCCACTATGGAAGACATTATGGAGATTCCTTAAAACATTAGGAATAAAACCACCATATGACCCAGCAATCCCACTCCTAGGCATGTACCCTGAAGAAACAAAAATTATTAAAGACACATGTATCCCATTGTTCATTGCAGCACTATTTACAATATCTAGAACATGGAAGCAAGCTAGATGCCCATCGACAGATGAATGGATAAAGAAGTTGTGGTATATATACACAATGGAATATTACTCAGCCATAAAAGGGAATGCCTTTGAGTTAGTTCTGAGGTGGATGAACCTAGAACTTATTATACAGAGTGAAGTGAGTCAGAAAGAGAAAGATAAATATTGTATTCTTTTTTTTTTTTCCAATAAGGGAGAACTTATATTAACATAGCCATGCAAATTGTAAAAGCCCCTATTTGTATATAACCAATTTCATAATTACAAATTATTTTTATAGATCCTCATGGAAGTGAGATCTAACAGAAGGCAACATCAGGTATTTGGTTTTGGTTACTGCTTGCACTTGAAAGCCATTAAACTACTGATTAGTGAAACTGTGTCTACACACAAACATACAAACAAACCACTGATAGGCTTTCTCTCAAACAACCTGAGTTTTTGCAAGTTTTAACACTGAACAAGTGTTTGAACAATAACAATAAAGGCTACTTTGTACAACTGTAAATATATCATTTCTCAGAAACATTCAGGTGTCATTACATTTTATACAAGGCTTAGAAACCTTGCTCTGACTTTATTTTTTTATTTTTTTTGACTTTTTTTTAAATTTTATTTTATTTTTAAATTTTACATAATTGTATTAGTTTTGCCAAATATCAAAATGAATCCGCCACAGGTATACATGTGTTCCCCATCCTGAACCCTCCTCCCTCCTCCCTCCCCATACCATCCCTCTGGGTCGTCCCAGTGCACTAGCCCCAAGCATCCAGTATCGTGCATCGAACCTGGACTAGCAACTCGTTTCTTACATGATATTTTACATGTTTCAATGTCATTCTCCCAAATCTTCCCACCCTCTCCCTCTGCGACAGAGTCCATAAGACTGTTCTATACATCAGTGTCTCTTTTGCTGTCTCGTACACAGGGTTATTGTTACCATCTTTCTAAATTCCATATATATGCGTTAGTATACTGTATTTATGTTTTTGGAATCTAGAAAAATGGTTCTGAAGAATTTATTTACAGAGCAGCAGTGGAGAGACAGACATAGAGCATAGCCTTATGGACATGGGGAGAGGGGAAGAGAGGGTGAGATGTATGGAAAGAGTAACATGGAAACTTACATTACCACATGTAAAATAGATATCCAACGAGAATTTGCTGTATGTCTCAGGAATCTCAAACATGGGCTCTGTATCAATCTAGAGGGGTGGGATGGGAGAGAGATGGGAGGGAGTTCAAAAGGGAGGGGATATATGTATACCTATGGCTAATTGATGTTGAGGTTTATCAGAAAACAACAGAATTCTGTAAAGCAATTATCCTTCAATAAAAAAATTAATTGAAAAGAAAAGAAAAAGAGGGGAGAAGGTTGTGCGTTACATGCCATTTGAATACACTTTGACTTAGCGGTGGCAAATGTTTGCCTCCAGTAAATGTGTCAAAACGCATGTGTAGTCAAAAGAGCCTTGGGAAAGTGACACCGTGAAATTTTCCTGCTTCAAATGCCAACTTAGGGATCAAAATTAATTTGGACCAATAGAACATAGATAATTTTGTTCTCTTCCTTATGAGAATAGAGGTTGAAAAGTGTTTTTATTTAATTGCTTTAAAGAATGCATGATTGTGTCTTTTGGAAACTACATATCAATCTTTTATTTTCTACTGCAGCAAAATATCATATTCTAGAATACTTGAGAAATAGTGAAATATGGTTAACTTGCTATTTTATTTTTCTGATGTTTAAGAAATTTTTTTCTGTACATGGTTATTTTAACCTTACTTTAGGAGAAGTGGGTACAGGGAAGCATTATAAATGTATTAGTTCTTTCTCCTGGCTTAATTGAATATTTATTAATTCAATACATATTTATTCATCCTATTTTTGCAAGTGACATGGGATGAAACACTGTATGTTTTTGCCCTCAGAGTTCATTGTTGACTAGGATGAGATAGGGATATGAATGTAATTTTATAGTATATTAGTAAAAATGGGCTGACTGTTAAACAATGTTAAATTTCCAGGTTTAACACAGGAAAGGTTTTTTTCTTGGTTATGTTGCTGTATACTGGGGGTGCACAAAGTGGATGGTGCAAGGTCTGCACTCTGTGCAGTCATTCATATTTTTCCCATTTAGTGGCTCTGTCATCTTCTGGTCCTCAGAGAGCGCCACTGAATTTTCTACATCTGTCTAGCAGGTCAGGGAAAAAAGAACATGGGGTATTCCAAGTGAGGACTCATGGATCAGGCTTGGAGGCACCTTCTTTCCATATTCTTTTGGTCAGAACTCAGTCATATAGCTGCACCAAACTTGAGTGCTTTGATCCAGTTCATAATACTTTAAAGATATTTAAAGTGTGTGTGTGTGTGTTTCCATATATATGTGTGTGTGTTTCCATATATGTCTCTCGGATTTTCTGGGCTTCCTGTATTGGTACACACCATCTGTATTACAAGTCTAATATTTGGTGAAGACTTCTACTGTGTTTTCTTTTTGCAAAATAATCCCGGTGATTATTAACCATTTGCTTTTCCGTCAAAATTTTTGAATCACCTTATAAAAGCTCCATGAAAGAGCATATTTCATGAAATGCTTTGGAAAACTGGAGCCTATTATACAGAGTGAAGTAAGCCAGAAAGAAAAACACCAATACAGTATACTAATGCATATATATGGAATTTAGAAAGATGGTAACAATAACCCTGTGTACGAGACAGCAAAAGAGACACTGATGTATAGAACAGTCTTATGGACTCTGTCGCAGAGGGAGAGGGTGGGAAGATTTGGGAGAATGGCATTGAAACATGTATAATATCATGTATGAAACGAGTTGCCAGTCCAGGTTCGATGTACAATACTGGATGCTTGGGGCTGGTGCACTGGGACGACCCAGAGGGATGGTATGGGGAGGGAGGAGGGGGGAGGGTTCAGGATGGGGAACACATGTATACCTGTGGTGGATTCACTTTGATATTTGGCAAAACTAACACAATTTGTAAAGTTTAAAAATAAAATAAAATTTAAAATTAAAAAAAAATAAATTGCATTTGACTATAATTTTATTAGAATTGAATTAGTATCTAATTCACCCCAGACTTTATTACACAGTAGTTGTTCAGTAAACACTTTATTGACTAAATAAAAGAAAGATGACAATTCTAAGCTTCAGGACAATGAGCCCATTATAAATATTCTGTGCTCAGAACTGCCAACCAATTTTAAAATTGAGCAAAATAAAATTTTACTGTTGCAGATCATCCACCATATAATGTAGTCCAAAGATATTAGTTTTTCAGGGCACTGAACTTAGTGATTCAGAATTTAATTATGACAACACATATTAAGTGTCTAGTACATTAGTCTTGTTATACATGGTAACAGCAGATGGTATGTTTGAATAAGTCCCTTTTGAAACACCACTGTTCTACTTTATTAACAAAGATCATTTTAAAGTAGCATGATCTTTAAAAAAAAGATCATGTTGCCCAGGGAAACAAAAAGTAAACATCAATGTTTTATTTGTTACTTTAAAAATACTATGTAATACTTTTAAAGTGTATTACTACTATTTATTTTTTAATATAAATTTATTTATTTTAATTGGAGGTTAATTACTTACAATATTGTATTGGTTTTGCCATTCATCAACATGAATCCGCCAGTTACTACTATTTAAAATCCTTTAATTTGAGTGCTGATAGTCCCTAATCCGGAGAAGGCAATGGCACCCCACTCCACTACTCTTGCTTGGAAAATCCCATGGATGGAGGAGCATGGAAGGTGCAGTCCATGGGGTTGCTGAGGGTCGGACACGAATGAGTGACTTCACTTTCAATTTTCACTTTCACACATTGGAGAAGGAAATGGCAACCCACTCCAGTGTTCTTGCCTGAAGAATCCCAGGGACCGAGGAGCCTGGTGGGCTGCTGTCTATGGGGTCGCACAGAGTCAGACACGACTGAAGCGACTTAGCAGCAGCAGCAGCAGCAGTCCCTAATCAAACTACAGCTACATTTCTATATGACTTTTTGACTGCTTGCTGAAGTTTAACAGCAGCATAAGTAGAACTTTTTACTCTTACTAAAATATAAGATTATCTTTTAAATACCAAAATATTAATATAGATCTATGGTGGTGAGCTTTTCCTAAGAGGTAAATGGACTACCAGTATGAACTAATGAGTAAACTTTAGTATTATACGAAAAATAGTTTGACACAAAGGATTTTCCAAGGAAAGGAAACACATATCTACTAGTATCTTTACCTACATAAGCATATCCTAATTGAATGATGTAATCCCAGGGCTGTAAGTTGCCTTGATAAGATTCATTACTGTTTCCTTCCTCTCTCCCTATCCCCTTTCCCCATAACGTCTCTGTTTCTAATCAGGAAGAACAAAGTTCATGGCTGAAAGGCAGTTTGGAAATCCAGATGGGCAGCAGGAAACCACAAGTCTGATTTTCTGTTTATAGGACTAGATAGAGAAGTCGACATGGTCTATTAAATTGACGAGGTCATTAACGGTTCATTCTTTCCCTGAACCCATAGAGGTGAAGGATAAAAAGATTCAGCATAGACCTAATGTGCTACAGTCACACTACGAGTGGTGAGACACATGTAAGTCCCAAGCTCAGGCCAGGGAATACTAAATACCACATTTCAAGGTATCTGTGAGAAAAAGAAAGTCCCACCTCCCAGCTTCTAATTTTATTTTACCGTCATCCACTATCAGACTGTTCTATAGAACTGAAAATGACCCAGAGCTCGTGCTCAAAAGCACATGTAGGGCTTGTAGACTGTAAAGCAGGCAATTTGGAGTTCTAGCAAATTGGCAGAACATAGCTCTGAAGTAAAAACCATTCATAAAACTGTTTTGAGCACTAGAAACAAACATTAGAAAAAAAAAAAAATTAGAATTATTTACCAGGTAGAATTTTGAGTTCTTACCAGTCTGACTGAAGTTCAGAAATAACAGAAATGTGTCATAGCTAGAGAGCAGGTCCTTTCCTGGTGTCCTGATAACCCAGAAATTATTATATAATAATTGCACACCTCTACTACAGCAGGGCTTAGGATGGAGGGAAAAGCTTGGACCCTGGAGTCAGAGAGTTTGGGTTGGATCCCAGTTCTTTTGTTTTACCGGCCATGTCTTGGGCCCAGGCCTTTGAAATCTCAGTTCTTCTCTCTGTAATATGGAAATAAAAGTACTGATCAGATTACTGTGCTGCTGCTGCTGCTAAGTCGCTTCAGTCATGTCCAACTCTGTGCGACCCCATAGACGGCAGCCCACCAGGCTCCCCCATCCCTGGGATTCTCCAGGCAAGAACACTGGAGTGGGTTGCCATTTCCTTCTCCAATGCATAAATGTGAAAAGTCAAAGTGAAGTTT
>NW_011494690.1:3386446-3388832 GCF_000754665.1 Bison bison bison | reverse complement strand
AAGTGAAGTCGATCAGTCGTGTCCAACTCTTAGCAACCCCATGGACTGCAGCCTACCAGGCTCCTCCATCCATGGGATTTTCCAGGCAAGAGTACTGGAGTGGGTTGCCATTGCCTTCTCCACAGATTACTGTGAGGATAATATAAATGAAGTAGCTCATTCTAGAAAAGGCTTCCATGCCTCAAATCTCTAACTGTTGCCTCTCAAATGCCTGTAATTCCTGTATTGCTCATGATTATGAGATAAGACAGGGATGATGCACTAAAAATAGAAATGTATAGTGTCTTGGTGGGAGGGGTATATGACATTTTCAAACCAGCACATTCGTCTTAACCAGTCACTATGCAAGGAATTCATAGGCTGGGACACAATAAGGATAAGTTCAGAATATAAAAGGTGTTTAGAAGTAGAGTATGCTGCTGCTGCTGCTGCTACTAAGTCACTTCAGTCATGTCTGACTCTGTGCGACCCCATAGACGGCAGCCCACCAGGCTCCCCCATCCCTGGGATTCTCCAGGCAAGAACACTGGAGTGGGTTGCCATTTCCTTCTCCAATGCATAAATGTGAAAAGTCAAAGTGAAGTTTCTCAGTCGTATCCGACTCTTAGCGACCTCATGGACTGCAGCTCACCAGGCTCCTCCGTCCATGGGATTTTCCATGCCAGAATACTGGAGTGGGGTGCCATTGAGGAACTATCAAAAAACGCAGGCCTGGGATGGGAGAGTGAGGTACACTGAAGTACCTGGTCAAGAAATGTGAGTCCTCAGGATTAGAGAGAGGGTGGTAAAGCATAGTGGGGGTGGAGTGGGGTAGGGGAGTGACTGTGCACAAAAATGACACTTGGACTTCGAGTCATCCTTGATTCCTCTCTCTCACACCTGTAGTCAAATCACCAGCAAATATCAGTATCCAGTCAATTCTTACCAGGTACCCTGGTGTAAACCATTTTATTCTCATGTCCCAGTTACCATGGTAGCTCCCTGACTATGCTCTGCCTACTCTTCCCTCCTACTGTCTGTCCTCTGAGTTCTTGCAAAACACAATGTCAGGCCATATCATTCCTTGGAAAGAACTCTCTGCTGTTGTTTAGTCGCTCAGTCATGTCCACCTCTTTTGCGACCCCATGGACTGTGGCCCACCAGGCTCCTCTGTCTATGGTATTTTCCAGGCAAGAATACTGGGGTGGGTAGCCATTCCCTTCTCCAACCTAGGAACTGAACCTGTATTTCCTGCATTGGCAAGTGGATGCTTCACTGCCGAGCCCCCAAAGAAGCCCGGGTATAATCTTAGGCAGCTCCTTAACTCATTCTTTCCTCCTAGCAACCCATCTGACTTTTGTGAGAATTGACAAAAAGTGTCAGGCATTGCACATAGTAGGTAGATATAAATGCTCATTAAACTAAAATGAAAGATAGCTGTTTTAAGTGGAAGGGGGTTCACAAAGTCGAAGCTCTTCTGCCTTCTGCCAAGTTTGATCTCATAAGCTCTGAGTGCTGGTGTGATAGGAGGAAGGAAGATGATAATGGAAAGGCAAAATAAATGTCCCCAAGCTATTGTTGCCCATTTGTCCTTCTGAAAACTAAGAAGATACAGTGGAGCAATTCTGAGCAGCCCAGTTTTAGGATCAGATGTCTGTTTTGGGAAACCTGCTCTGATAGAGGAGTGAAAAAGAAAACCAACTAGGGAGTTGCTGCCGAGTTCTGGGTGAAAGATCATGTTCACCTGAGTCAAGGAGGTGAGAAAGGGGCTGGAGAGGTAGGCAAGGGTTTCTATAGATTTTTAGGATACAGAATCTATAGGATTTTATGGTCATTTACATGCGAGGGGTAAGATAAATAAAGAGCCTAAGAGGAGATACCCCTCATCCAAGGTAAGGAGCAATGGCTGCGCTTTGCTGGAGCAGCCGTGAAGAGATACCCCACGACCAAGGTAAGAGAAACCCAAGTAAGACGGTAGGTGTTGCAAGAGGGCATCAGAGGGCAAACACACTGACCAAACTCACAGAAAACTAGTCAATCTAATCACACTAGGACCACAGCCTTGTCTAACTCAATGAAACTAAGCCATGCCTGTGGGGCAACCCAAGATGGGCGGGTCATGGTGGAGAGATTTGACAGAATGTGGTCCACTGGAGAAGGGAATGGCAAACCACTTCAGTATTCTTGCCTTGAGAATCCCATGAACAGTATGAAAAGGCAAAATGATAGGATACTGAAAGAGAAGCTCCCCAGGTCAGTAGGTGCCCAATATGCTACTGCAGATCAGTGGAGAAATAACTCCAGAAAGAATGAAGGGATGGAGCCAAAACAAAAACAATACCCAGCTGTGGATGTGACTGGTGATAGAAGCAAGGTCCGATGCTGCAAAGAGCAATATTGCATAGGA
>NW_011494690.1:3385638-3386196 GCF_000754665.1 Bison bison bison | reverse complement strand
CTTCACGACCCAGATAATTAGGATGGTGTGATCACTGACCTAGAGCCAGACATCCTGGAATGTGAAGTCAAGTGGGCCTTAGAAAGCATCATTACTGATTCAAATGTATTATTTTTAATGGCTGAGTAATACTCCATAGGTGGATGAAACTGGAGCCTATTATACAGAGTGAAGTAAGCCAGAAGGAAAAACACCAATACAGTATACTAACGCATATATATGGAATTTAGAAAGATGATAACAATAACCCTGTGTACGAGACAGCAAAAGTGACGCTGATGTATGGAACAGTCTTATGGACTCTGTGGGAGAGGGAGAGGGTGGGAAGATTTGGGAGAATGGCATTGAAACATGTAAAATATCATGTATGAAACGAGATGCCAGTCCAGGTTCAATGCATGATACTGGATGCTTGAGGCTAGTGCACTGGGACGACCCAGAGGGATGGTATGGGGAGGGAGGAGGGAGGAGGGTTCAGGATGGGGAACACATGTATACCTGTGATGGATTCATTTTGATATTTGGCAAAACTAATACAATTATGTAAAGTTTAAAAAT
>NW_011494690.1:3384895-3385538 GCF_000754665.1 Bison bison bison | reverse complement strand
CTGGTGATAGAAGCAAGGTCCGATGCTGCAAAGAGCAATATTGCATAGGAACCTGGAATGTCAGGTCCATGAATCAAGGCAAATTGGAAGGAGTCAAACAAGAGATGTCAAGAGTGAATGTCGACATTCTAGGAATCAGCGAACTGAAATGGACCGGAATGGGTGAATTTAACTCAGATGACCATTATGTCTACTACTGCGGACAGGAATCCCTCAGAAGAAATGGAGTGGCCATCATGGTCAACAAAAGAGTCCGAAATGCAGTACTTGGATGCAATCTCAAAAACGACAGAATGATCTCTGTTCGTTTCCAAAGCAAACCATTCAATATCACAGTAATCCAAGTCTATGCCGCAACCAGTAATGCTGAAGAAGCTGAAGTTGAATGGTTCTATGAAGACCTACAAGACCTTTTAGAACTAACACCCAAAAAAGATGTCCTTTTCATTATAGGGGACTGGAATGCAAAAGTAGGAAGTCAAGAAACACCTGGAGTAACAGGCAAATTTGGCCTTGGAATACAGAATGAAGCAGGGCAAAGACTAATAGAGTTTTGCCAAGAAAATGCACTGGTCATAACAAACACCCTCTTCCAACAACACAAGAGAAGACTCTATACATGGACATCACCAGATGGTCAACA
>NW_011494690.1:3370618-3383563 GCF_000754665.1 Bison bison bison | reverse complement strand
ATGCTTTTGAACTGTGGTGTTGGAGAAGACTCTTGAGAGTCCCTTGGACTGCAAGGAGATCCAACCAGTCCATTCTGAAGGAGATCTGCCCTGGGATTTCTTTGGAAGGAATGATGCTAAAGCTGAAACTCCAGTACTTTGGGCACCTCATGCGAAGAGTTGACTCACTGGAAAAGACTCTGATGCTGGGAGGGATTGGGGGCAGGAGGAGAAGGGGACGACAGAGGATGAAATGGCTGGATGGCATCATTGACTTGATGGACGTGAGTCTCAGTGAACTCCTGGAGCTGGTGATGGACAGGGAGGCCTGGTGTGCTGCGATTTATGGGGTCGCAAAAAGTCGGACATGACTGAGCGACTCATCTGATCTGATCTGAAGAGGAACTCTAAAATAGTCACTAGTAAGAGCTAGGAGTAAGGGCAGCAAGGTGGTTCCTCTGAGAAGATGACAGCGTTATTGTCACTGTGTCCCCCAACATGGTTGTTGCTTCTCAGTCCAGAAAGGGGCTTATCAGAGAAGTGAAAGCAGGTAAGGTGAACGGGAATACTGCTGAGGCTGGGTCTCAAAGGGGCAACTGTGAATGCTAAAATGAGCAACAACATCACCTGGGAACTTGATAGAACTTGTTCCACTCAAACTTCCTGAGTTATAATCTAGGCATGGGGCTCAGCAATCTGTGTTTCAACAGACCCTCCTGGTGATATCTATACATATTAAAATTTGAACACTACTCTAAACAAGTCATTTTGATCCTGAAAATACGTCCATTCATCAAACCTCTGGGCAGTCAGACAAAATGGATGTATAACCAGGGGCCTCTGAAATGGGCCAGGATTCAGGCTGAAGAACAGTTAGCTAGACATTGGCAATGAGGCAAAGGTTTACCTTCCTCTCCCATCTAAAGATACCACGTGAAACCTTCCAAATTCTCAAGAGAAAGGTGTCTCTGATGTATATTGTTTGCCTTTGCTGCTGCTGCTGCTAAGTCGTGTCAGTCGTGTCCAACTCTGTGTGAACCCATAGACGGCAGCCCACCAGGCTCCTCCGTCCCTGGGATTCTCCAGGCAAGAACACTGGAGTGGGTTGCCATTTCCTTCTCCAGTGCATGAAAGTGAAAAGTGAAAGTGAAGTTGCTCAGTCGCATCTGACTGTTCGCCACCCCAGGGACTGTAGCCTACCAGGCACCTCCGTCCATGGGATATTCCAGGCAGGAGTATTGGAGTGGGTTGCCATTGCCTTCTCCTGTTTGCCTTTAGTCTTACTCAAAATAAAACATTTTCAAAAGGAAAGTAAATGTGAAGGAAAGGTGAAAAATGCAGGAGCCACACATATCACTTAGCATTGCTCTTGGGAATGCCAGGCCCTGCTTCCTCACCTGGCATTTTCAGTTACCTCCCACAGAGCTTGCTCCAAGGCCTGCACCCAGAATCCCCTGCAGTTTCAGAATCTATAGAGCAGGGGTGTGGATCAAATGGAGTGGCCATAAGGACACTACTCTTCTTCTGTAGTGGACTCAGTCAACCAGGAGAGGGTTCTAGTGAGACCTGACGAGATATTTAGAGTTCTTCAATCACTGCAGCAAGAGGATGGGCAGACCAGGAGTGAGGCACATGGGTGAAGTCAGTTCTGCGTGACCCCCAGAAGGGACCTCTGTGGGTGTTTCAGTGTGTACTTCCATCTCTGAGCCTCAGCTGGCTCATATTCAAAATGAAAGGTGCTGTGTGCCAAGTCACTTCATTCATGTCTAACTCTTTGCAACCCCATGGATTGTAGCCTGCCAGGTTCCTCTGTCCGTGGGATTCTCCAGGCAAGGATACTGGAGTGGGTTACCATGCCTTCCTTCAGGGGATCTTCCTGACCCAGAGACCAAACCTGCATCTCTTATCTCCTGCATTGGCAGGTGAGTTCTTTACCATTGGTGCTACCTGAGAGTGAAAGGTGGTGGTGGTTTAGTCACTAAGTCATGTCCAACTCTTGCAACCCCATGGACTGTAGCCCAGCAGGCTTCTCTGTCCACGGGATTTCCTAGGCAAGAATACTGGAGTGGGTTGTCATTTCCTCCTCCGGGGGATCTTTCCAACCCAGCGATCGAACCCACGTCTCCTTCATTGGCAGGCAGATTCCTTACTGCTGAGCCACCTGGGTAGCCTCTAAATGAAAGAGTGGGACTAAATGGTACACCCAGTATTTTAATTTTTACTTGTCCTTTCATACCCCAGAAGTATTGATCCTAGAGATGATATCAATTTAGTTTTTGTAGCACGAGAGAGTAATATTCACAAAACTCTATATTATTCCCTATTTGAGGGAAGAGATGTCAGGATTTTTAGGATTGAAGTGACCTTAGAGCAAGGTAAATCCTGTCAAACTCATATACTCCCAGAGGATTCTGTGAACACTTTAATCCTTGTATATCTAGTGTTTAATCCTTGTATAGTGTTTTTGAGGGCGATGTCAAATTTCCATTGACAAATAGATTTGAATTATGCAGAAGAAGGAAATTTCTCCAGCATTATAAATGGTTCTGGAGCAAGATTTTTAAAATCTTTCAAGAGTCTTCAAGACACAGATAAAGGCTATGATTCTGAAGGAGCACCTCATTCTTTAATATCTTCATCTTCAAATTAAAGCATTGAATAAGTTAGGGTTTGTTTTTTTCCCCAAAGTTTTTCTTTTTATATGGTCACAGCTCAGAGTGTCCACAGTTGCAGTTTTCTTCCACACAAAATTAGTTCCTTTACTTTTACTGTTTCCTTTGTCTTTCCTTTTATCATTCAAAAAAAGAAAAATTTTTTTTGAGCAAGACTCAAAGGCAAGTAGAATGAGCCAGAGGCATCTTCTTTCTCTAGAGTATTTGGAAGGCTTTACTTGGCAACTTCAAGTGGAGGAGAAAGGTGAGTCTTTTCCTCATTTTGTTCTTAAATGTTCAGCCAACAATATTTTGACTTGAGTCCTGTCCCATTTCAGAGGATTATACATCTGTTTTGTCCAGCTTCCCAGAGGTTTTGTGAATGGGTGCATTTTCAAAACCAAACATAATAACAAAAGAAGAAAATTCACATAGAACTTCTTTTAAAAAGACTTTAAATTGTTTTCTTGATTTCCAGTAACTATGGTACCTTTTAATCATGACTTCAGTTAAGGTATTAATTCCTGAACTGAATGAAATACATTTCTTTCTTATTTATTCCGTTACACAAATGCTTACATAATTTTGCCTTAAACATAATGTTTTTCTGAAAATTTATAGTAGCTGAAAGCAATTTCCAAAAAGTCAAATGATTCCTCACAACATTTCTATGCAGTATAT
Organism: Bison bison bison; assembly: GCF_000754665.1. Lineage (NCBI taxonomy): Eukaryota > Metazoa > Chordata > Mammalia > Artiodactyla > Bovidae > Bison > Bison bison. The sequence continues at coordinate 3,380,252 of NW_011494690.1, read as the reverse complement.
TTGGAGAGAGGTTGGAGTAATTGTTTTTCAAACAAAAGATAAATGCAAAGAAGGATGGGGTGATTAAAACTACTTAGTGAATCACTTTATATAAATTCAGAGCTTAGTTCATTCAGGAAAATTCCATTCCTATTAATAAAGTTCTTCATATATTTGGAAATGTTTCTTGTGTTTTGTCTTATACTCATGTCCTTAAAAAAAAAAAAAAACGCAATTTTATTGTCTCACAGTTATAGAGGCTTGAAATCTGAGACCGAGGTGTCCACAGGGTTGGTTCCTCCTCAGAGTTGTGAGGAAGACTCTGTTCTAGGCCTCAACCTAGCTTCTAGGGTTTTTCTGGCAATCTTTGGTGTTCCTTAACTTGTAGAAGCATCACTGTGATCTCTGCCTTGATGTTCACATGGTGTTCTCCCTGTATGCATGTCTGCCTCCAGAATTTCCCTTTTTTATAAGAATATCAGTCATATTGGATTAGGACCCATCCTAAGGACCTCATTTTAACTTTATTACCTCTGTAAAGAGCCTGTCTCCAAATAAGATCACATCTAAGGTACCAGGGATAGGACTTCAACATGTGAATTTGAAAGGGGGTGGGGGATACAATTCAGTTCAAATACTATGTAATAAAATAATAGCAAAAACGTGTTCATTTATTATTGATTCCTTTGAAAGTATTTATTGATGATTCACTGCTTACAGAGTGGTATGTTTATGTGCCTTTTAAGGGGATCATTTTACTCCAGTACTTTCCTGATTCTTCCTAGCATACATCCCAAACTTACCCCATCCTATACTATCACGAGGGAACTTCTACTCCTCTCACCCAAAAGCACAGAAGAAAGAAGACCTAAGGGAAGTAAAAAATTTAACAGAAGTCCCAAAAAAGTACACCAGAATTATTTTTTTTTTTACCTTCAGCTGTAATAAAGCAAAATGAAAAATTTCCTGAAACTGAATCCTATTTTCTCCTGCCTCTACTTAAGCAGTGACATTTACACAAGACCCACTGTGGGATTTCTCTTTATGTAATTCCTGATTCAGAAAAATTTTGGAATTAAAGACTGTATAACTTCAGAAGATCAAGGACTTGTTATAATTGAGATATCTATTGTTAAAACAGTACAAAACTCTCCTATTTAAAATAAGAAGATAAAAGATTACTTAAGCTAGAAAAGACTCTGGAAATTCTGCTTCAGGGGATAGGTAGATTCCATCCTATGTCATTTTAACATAGTTTTTCATTGTTGTTCTTGTTTAGTTGCTAAGTCACGTCTGAGTCTTTGAGACCCCGTGGGCTGCAGCACACCAGGCTCCCCTGTCCTCCACTATCTTTTGGAGTTTGCTCAGATTCATGTCCATTGAGTCAGTGATCCTATCTAACCATCTCATCCCCTGCCACCCTCTTCTTTTGCCTTCAATTTTTCCCAGCATCAGTCTTTTCTAATGAGTTGGCTCTTCGCATCAGGTGGCCATATTGTTATTATTGCTTAAATATGCTAAGGTCAACAGATCATATGAGTGCCATTGAAAAGACACTTTGTAATATTCACAAGATTCCAATAGAAAGGGGCATGAAATGCCATGGGGGTCAAGTTAGGACTTCAGCATATGAGTTGGAAGCACCAAAGTTGGGCACAAATGAGAAAGAGAGGGGAGAAGTGGGAACAGGATATGTGGGAAGGAACAGACAAGGCAGGGTGAGCAGGTTTAGGATCCACTACTTTGAATAACTTCAGCAGAGCTGGAGCATAGGCACTATTCCTAGTTGTCTGGTACCTGGCTCTGAAGTGATGTCGGCAGGTGGATAGTAGTGAGAGGAGAGCTTGATATAGGAGGTGGTTGTGGTGTGGGCTTTAGACTGATTGCTTTCCACGTGAAAACCTTACTCCTGTGCAAGTTGTTTTGCATTTCTAGGAATTGACTGACTTTGGAAGAGGCAGTCCCTTTATGGGCAGCAATGCCCCAAATATCAACATCAGAAGACATTGTTAACAGACATGTGTCAATTATAGTTGCTTGATGAGGACTTTCTAGATGGGACATTGATAAGGATCCTGAGATCATTTATGGGCTCAGTAAAAAGGAGTGATGTTTAATTCTCATGTTTGGTTCAACATGTGCACTGATATGCCATTTCTAGATTCCAAGGTTGGGCAGAATATTGTGAGGGTTATACCAGGTAGTTGCCCTTGTTTGATCTGGATGTAGTGTGCTATAACCCCACATCCCCCAAGGCTTATTGTTTCTACCTCTTGAACTCCCAAATGAAATAAGGACTTCAAACAGAATTGTCAAATACAAGTGATTCCCACGGGAGAGCACAAACTATTTAGACACATGGCTGAACTTAACTGCCCTCTCAGTGCAATTGATACACAATGAAACGGCGCACAGAAAAATGGCAGACCCGAAGCAAAGGAAACCTATGAAACAGACACAATTTATTTTTAAAATAGTAAAAGTGAAAAGGTGAAAAGTGTGAAAGTGTTAGTTATTCAGTCACGTCTACTTTGTGACCCCATGCACTGTAGCCTGCCAGGCTCACTCTGTCCATGGAATTCTCCAGGCAAGAATACTGGAGTGGGTTGCTATTCCCTTCTCTGGGGGATCATTCCGACTCAGGGATTGAACCTGGGTCTCCCGCACTGCAGGCACATTATTTACCATCTGAGCCACCAGAGAAGCCCTGGTATAGTAAAACTTTCCTTTTAAAAACTCTTTCCACCCTCTTCACACCTACTTTTTGGAGCAAGTGCTTTGTGTACTTGCATTTTCACAACTAGATGCTCAGGGTTTCTAAATTTATCACTTTTTTCTGACTCTCCCTTGTTGGGTCTCACTACCTACCTCACCTTTCATCCACAGATTCAAAAAACCTATCTAAATTATGAGCTAAAAACACTAGGGTGGGAATGGCAGTGTCCATAGGCTACAGATGTTACACTGCCTGGAAGGGAACCTAATCCATTACATCCATCTACAATTAGCTAGACAACACCTTGGGTCCAAAAGAAGATACAATTTAAAGAACTGTCAAAGGAATAGGAATAGAAGAGTGCAGAACTATAGGTAACGTCATGGCTGCCTGGGGTAGGTTCCAGGAAGAAAGTTGTGATAGCTTCAGAAGAAAATTTTGCAAAGGAGAAATGAGAAAGTGTTAGAGCAAATGTTGCCTGTTCTGCTTAAAAACAGTCCTGGCTTTATGACATCTTTTCCCTGAGAGAACATGCATAGGCAAAAAGTCAACGACATACACCCAAGAGAATTGAACAGATAATAAAACTTTGCAAGTTCCAAAATGCTGTAATATTTAGCATCAGTAGTTAAGAATGCTCTGGATAAGTTATTGGCCTGACTGGAGAAAGAGAGTCTTGTTTTCTTGCAAATATTTTGAGAGGGTGGAAATAATGGTTCTTCTGATTTCCTTATTTTTATAGGATACTTGATTCTGTTTGAGGCTAGCTTATGAATTTGAGCTTCTTCTAATTTATAAGTGACCTTTGGATGAGTCTGTAGTTGTTCCTGGAATTTATACCACAGGGATTCCCTTTCTGTACTTCTTAGTTAATTACTCAACATATCACACATAAATGCAATGGGAAGGCAGACAAACATTTAAATTACTTTCCAAAGGAAGCTTACGTTGGAAAATATTTGAACTACATCCATCTTGTGGGTTTCTTTTGTCTAATTAAAGCATTTTTTCATAACTTAGCCTTCCTGATAAATTATTACTCAAAAGCATTTAAGCTTATTGTTTCTTCTTCAGAATGCTGGTGGCAACCCAGTACCCATTCAAATACTGCTTCTGACTTAAGTTTCAGTAAGCCCACAGGGAAGCCTGGCCTGCAGCAGTCCATGGGGTCGCAAAAGTCAGGTGCAACTTAGCAACTGAACAACAACAACAAGCCCACCACAGTACTTAAATGCTTCATGTGAAAGGTCATCTAAGTTCCCAGGTCCTGAGAGGGGAAAATTTTCTACTCTGCTAACGTTTTGGTTTCTATTCTGGATCTTCTAGTCTAAGATCTAGCATGGCAATTCTATGCCCTTTCTTTTCATGGAATATTTTGGAGATAAAAAACGAGGAGAAGCTGCTTCTTGAAACTGTGGATGATTGTCCCCTTGGTGACCTGAATGACAAATGTGGGTAGCACAAGGCAATGGGAAAGTGATCTGCCTTCCAGGATGTCAGCAGATGGTCTCCTGGACTCATCATCTGTATTGCATCAAAAACACATGGAAGTTGTTTTCCACAGAGGCAGAGCTCTGCCCCAAACTTGGCACCAGGTCAGTTCCATACTGGATAGTTATTGGGGAACTTTTTTCTTTCAGTACCACTGTCATTATGCCACTTCCTTGCTCAACAATATTCATTGGTTTGGTAGTGCTATTGTCTGGATGTTGTGCCACCCCGCTCAATTCAGATGTTGAATCCTAACCCCCAAGGTGATGGTATTAGGAGATGGGGCCTTTAAGAGGTAATTAAGTCTCAAAGGAAGCGCCCTCATGGGTGGGATTAGCGCCCTTATAAAAGAGCCCCAAGGACGCTTCCTTCCTCCCTTACACTGCGCCTAAGAACATGAGAACATGGCCGAGAGGGCACGGGCTCTGAAACAGAATGTGGGCCCTCACCAGAACTGAACCATGCTGGCACCCTCGTTTTGAAATTCCCAGTCTTCAGAACTGTAAGAAATTAATTTCTGTTGCTTATAATTCACCCAATCTATGGTATTTTGTTATACCAAGTAAGACTGTTAGGCAGAATAATGGTCCCTAAAATATGTCCAAAAAAATACAATCTGTCCATATTCTAATCCCCAGAACCTTTCAATATATTACCTTACTTGGCAAAAGAGCCTTTGTAGATGTGATTAAAGTAAAATATCTTGAGATGGGAAGATTAATGTGAATTACCCAGGTGGACCCAATATGAGTCCTTAAAAGCAGAGAATCATTTTCAGCTGTGATGAGAGAGCAAGTGCGAGAGTAAAAGCCAAAATGAAAGAGAAGAGAGAGGGAATGTGCTGACAAGATGAAGGGTCAGAGAGATGAGGTGGAATACAGAGAGGTTTGAAGCTTGAGAGATTCTCATAGTTCTCCCAACCCACCCTGTTATCCCCAACACACTTTTTCTCACACTGTTGCTTCTCTGCTTCGCACATCTGAATCTTCACCATCTATTGTCTGCATCCCACTCTGGAACAAACCCAATTCTAACCCATAATATTTTCTCTGCTTTTACATTCCTGCACAACTTACTTCTGTACCACATTGTACACCTAATACAGATACTCAAACTTGCTGGTCTAAGGCTGTCTCTACATTCTTAAGAATTATTAAGGATTCCAAAAATCCTTTGCTTATGTGAATTACATATTTATTGTATTAGGAATTAAAGAAAAATTTCAAGTAATTATTTATTATTTTATTCTTAAATAACAATAATGTCTCATTTCATGCTCACATAAATGGCATATTTTAGTAAAGATAGCTTATTTTCCAAAACAAGAAAATTTAACAAATGTGGCAGTCAGTTTTGCAAATCTTTCATGTTTGGCTTAATAGAAGACAGCTGGATTCTCAATCTATGTTCCATCTCTTGCTATATCCTTCTTTGGTTAAAGTATTTGAAGAAAAAATCTGGCTTCAAACAGAGTGCAGTCATAAAAGGAAATTATTTTTAAAGCATTTCCAGATAATTCTGGATATTCTTCTTTGATATTACACCAAAACTCAATAAGTGGTATTAAATAGTTTCTTAAAGGTTAATTGCAATATAGATTCTAAAACTATATCAGTGAGTCAGTTACTACTCTGTTACTTTAAAATCCATTGATTTCCCTTGCACTTTGAGTGGAATTTTTCCCCATGCATGATTTTGGAGCATGCATGATTGATTATTTGGAAAATACTGGTTATTATAGAGTCATGCAAACCTTACGAACGTTAACACAATTTTATGATGCAATATCAAAAATCATGTTTGTTAGAATCACCACTGATATCATCAGAAAAGTATTTATGTATTGAAAAGTTGTCAAGTTTATAGTGGTAGGTACAAGATTTTAAAAGTTCTAATATTGAAAGCTTGAATTTTATTGTCAACAAATATCGTCAGTTGTTTTCCTTGGTGTGACATGCCTCATTCATTTTTTTAAAATACTGCCAAATATCCAAGTCTGAAAATCCAAACAGAGTGTTTGTCAGTCTTTGTTTCATGGAAAAATAGTGGCGATTCCCACTTATAACTTAAACTGCAGTGAGGGAAGGCATTAACACCTAGTATCTTTGCCCTCAGGCTTCGAGCAAGACACAGATTTTCCTACAAATTACCATTAAATGTTTAAAGGATCTGCCCATATTCCTTCAGTTAGAGTAATCAAATCCATAGGCATGTGCCAGCTGCAAGAGAAGCAGGCAATCTCTCGTTACTTCGTATAACAAGCTAGCAGGGAGACAGAGCTGAAGGCAAAGTCATAATGACCTTCCAGTCTTTCCTGTAGTGTCTCCTCCTAAGTGGGCTTCCATAGTGGTTCAGTGGTTAAGAATCTGCCTGCAATGCAGAAGACGCAGGAGACAGGGGTTTGATCCCTGGGTGGAGAAGATCCTCTGGAGGAGGGTATGGCAATCCACTCCAGTATTCTTGCCTGGAGAATGCCATGGACAGAGGAGCCTGCCAGACTACAGTCCATAGGGTCACAAAGAGTCAGACACGACTGAAGTGACTGAGCATGCACATGCACTCCTCCGAAGTGGTACTGTTTAAAAGGTACAGGAGAGTATAGAGGGAAGCGGAAGTCTTCCCATAGGCCAAATATCTAAGGCTGAGGTGAGATGGGCCTTAAGAGCAATAGGAAAGTGAGCTCTGGCGAGCAGTTCCATTAGAACAAACTGAATTGAAGCTCTGGGCTTTCTAGCTTCATTTCGCATCTCTCCTCATTATGTTCTTTAAGAATACCTGACCCCAAACAGCTATGTATGTGTCAGAAAAGAATCAACATAAAACACAGATTAGGGAGGGGAGATAGAGAAGACAAATACAAGGAAAATAGAGAATTAACTAAAGAAAAAGATAAATAATTCAAATCACTATAATTTTAAAGAAATTTAAAAAGTCTCAGATAACAAAAAGATGCTAAAACAGTGAAGGATGATAAGCAAATTAATAGAGCAAGTTGGAAGAGAGAAGTAAAATATTACATTAGAGGAAAATCATAATAATAAAAGTAGAATAAGTACGATTTAAAATGAAGCTTAGAATATAAAACAGTCTATAGAAGAGTATACAGGAAAAATGGGGGGGAGATAGCTGTAACTTTCAGAGAAGACAGTAGACAGGTAGAATATACAAAATACCCCATCTTCCTAAAGAACACATACACACATACTCATGCAATCGACAAAAAGATTCAGAAAACTGCAGAAAACAACTTTCCTAAAATTGTGAATTTGCAGGTAGAAAAAAAAGATCATGCTAGTGCCAAGAAAGAATAATACAAAAACCTGCTGTGACACATCTTGATGAAGTTACTGAACTTTAAGGGTAAAGAAATAATATAGGCATCCAAGTGGAAGTTTAACATTAAAGGGGAAGATGGAGTTTTCCTTGAACTTGTCCAGAGCAGCTGTTTTTTTTTGTTTTTTTTGTTTTTTTCAATATAGTTTTATTTTTTTTTTGGCATGGCTGTGCTGGGTCTTTCAGAGAAGGCAATGGCACCCCACTCCAGTACTCTTGCCTGGGAAATCCCATGGACGGAGGAGCCTGGTGGGCTGCAGTCCGTGAGGTCGCTAAGAGTCGGACACGACTGAGCAATTTCACTTTCCCTTTTCACTTTCATGCATTGGAGAAGGAAATGGCAACCCACTCCAGTGTTCTTGCCTGGAGAATCCCAGGGACAGGGGAGCCTGGTGGGCTGCAGTCTATGGGGTCGCACAGAGTTGGACACGACTGAAGCAACTTAGCAGCAGCAACAGCTGGGTCTTCGTTGCTACAAGGGCTCTTCTCTAGTTGTGGCAAGCAGGGGCAACTCTCCAATTGTGGTGCTCGGGCTTCTCATTGCAATGGCTTCTCGTTGCAGAGCATGGACTCTAGGGCACGAGCTTCAGTCACTGTGGCACCTGGTCTCTAGAGCACTTTCCAACAAATAAGTGAAATTAAAAAAAAAAAAAATGTGGCGCAAAGACTTAGTTGCTCTGCAGCATGTGGGATCATCCCAGATTAGGAATCAAACCTATGTCTCCAACATTGGCAGGCAGATTCTATAGCACTGAGCCACTTGGAAAGCCCCACAGCAACTCTTGATACCAGAAAAATGGAATTGTTTTGACAAAATCTAAGAGAAGTATGAATTGTATGCCTAGATAAGTTGCTTTTCAAATATAAAACCAGGAGACATTCTCAAGCATACAAAAAACCCACAGACTACAGTACCCATAATTTGTTCATAAAAAAGGAAAAAACTTGAAAATGAAACCAGGGCAACTTAGATATGAATCAAAATTTAAAACTTGGGCATAAAGAAACTGTGGTTTAAAACCCAGCTGTGGTATTATACATAATAAATAGATTTAAATTTAGAATTAAACTAAACAGTTATGAAAATATAGTTACATGAAAAAAATAGAACTGTTACAGAGCTTTAAATTGTAAAAATAATACAACTGACAAAAATCAGAAGCTAGAGAAGAGGAACATTAGAATAAACTTAAGTGTGTTTACTTTCTTCTCTCTCAGGGCAAGGACTTAACAGATGAAGTTCGGTATACTTCCTTCACAGAAAAACAGTGCATCTGATTGCTTTCTGTAGATTCCATCAACAAATGATTTCTGAATAGTGCTTCAGAGACAGTAGGAAAACCAGTTGCCACATCTCAAAATTAAGAACAAAAATAGAAGTCTTGAAGAATAGAGACATAATTGGTCTTCATCACAGGAGAAGGATCTCTTTTGAGGCAAATATATAGCAAATAGGATTTTAATATTTTCTTCATCTAAGAACGGATAGGTGTAGGTTAAGGAAATGTTCATATCTCCTGTGGTTACTGGGTTATACAAAAGCTGTCAGCAAAATCCCCCCAAAATTTTCTTCCTGATTTTGTTTATGGTTTTACAAAAACTAACCATATTGACTAGGCTAACTTTACCACTGGTGGTCATTTTTTTCTATTTAGCTGTGTTATAATTGGAGACATGAGGATGATTCATATGACCACACTTTTATGACAGCTAAAGCTGAAGATTGTACATGAGTACATGTGGTATAACTTGGATAGAGAAATATATAAATATAAAATTACAATGGAAGATGTAATTTCCAGTGAGTAAACAATTCTAAATAACACATGTAAGGCCAAGAATGCCATACTCTGCCATACAGAAAACCCAGATCAGATCAGTCACTCAGTCGTGTCGGACTGTTTGTGACCCCATGAATCGAAGCATGCCAGGCCTCCCTGTCCATCACCAACTCCCTGAGTTCACTGAGACTCACGTTCATCGAGTCAGTGATGCCATCCAGCCATCTCATCCTCTGTCGTCCCCTTCTCCTCCTGCCCCCAATCCCTTCCAGCATCAGAGTCTTTTCCAATGAGTCAACTCTTCGCATGAGGTGCCCAAAGTACTGGAGTTTCA
>NW_011494690.1:3366395-3369981 GCF_000754665.1 Bison bison bison | reverse complement strand
CCTGCATACAAATTTCTCAAGAGGCAGATCAGGTGGTCTGGTATTCCCATCTCTTTCAGAATTGTCCACAGTTTATTGTGATCCACACAGTCAAAGGCTTTCACATAGTCAATAAGGCAGAAATAGATGTTTTTCTGGAACTCTCTTGCTTTTCCCATGATCCAGCGGATGTTGGCAATTTGATCTCTGGTTCCTCTGCCTTTTCTAAAACCAGCTTGAACATCAGGAAGTTCATGGTTCACATATTGCTGAAGCCTGGCTTGGAGAATTTTGAGCATTACTTCACTAGCGTGTGAGATGAGTGCAATTGTGCGGTAGTTTGAGCATTCTTTGGCATTGCCTTTCTTTGGGATTGGAATGAAAACTGATCTTTTCCAGTCCTGTGGCCACTGCTGAGTTTTCCAAATTTGCTGGCATATTGAGAGGAAGAACAAATAGAAGATGGACTTGCGTTTTAGGTTAGATTTCATTTCAGAGATGTAACAGAGCTGGAAGAACATGGCACTGGTGTCAAACCAGATCCTAAAGCCTGGGTCAGCCTCTTTTGTATTGAATATCTTTGGATTAATTAAAGTACTTAAAATCTAAAGCAAGTGACTTAAAATCTACTAAAGCAATTGTTTTCTTATTTTTATAAAGTAATAGCCATAACAACACCACCTACCACAGGGTCATTGTGAAAAACGGTGAAATAACATATGTGGTGAATTTAGTTGGATATATTCTCAGTAAATGGCAGCTGCTGCTAAGTCACTTCAGTCGTGTCCAACTCTGTGTGACCCCATAGACGGCAGCCCACTAGGCTCCCCTGTCCCTGGGATTCTCCAGGCAAGAACACTGGAGTGGGTTGCCATTTCCTTCTCCAATGCATGAAAGTGAAAAGTGAAAGTGAAGTCGCTCAGTTGTGTCTGACTCTTAGTGACCCCATGGACTGCAGCCCACCAGGCTCCTCTGTCCATGAGATTTCCCAGGCAAGAGTACTGGAGTGGGGTGCCATTGCCTTCTCCAAATGGCAGCTAGATGTGGCCAACTTAAAAAAAAAAAAAAAAAAAGGTGACATGAAATGCTTACCTCTAGAAAGTGGTTGTAGAAATGTTTTTAAGTAGTTCGAGAAGACAGTCTTCTGCCTTTCATTTCACATTGCCAGATACTGTCAGCCCAACAGGCATCTTGAATTCTAACCCTAAATCTTCCATTAGTGTTCTGTGTGGCCTTGGAGCCTTAGTTTCTTTGGCTCTATGACAAGTAGATCACTACCTGACAATATATTGTTAGAGCCAAAGAGATATATAAGGAAGTGTGTGTGCGTGTGTGCTCAGTTGTGTCCGATTCTTTGTGACTTCATGGACTATAGCCTGCCAGGCTCCTCTGTCCATGAGATTTCCTGGGCAAGAATACTAGAGTGGGTTGCCATTTCCTCTTGCAGGGATCTTCCCAATCCAGGGATTGAACTCAGGTTTCCTGAGTCACTGCACTGGCAGGCAGATTCTTTACCACTAAACCTGGGAAGCCCTAGGAGATTTAAGAACTCTGAAAAATATGATGTTCCATATCAAGTGAGGAGATAGCTGGTGATGTCAACAATTATGCTTTAATAGCTACACTTTCTCTTCATTACACTTTGCTATTCTTTCTCTTCATCTAAGGAGCTAAGAAACCATGTGCTCTTGGAGGGGGATATTTTTATGTCTTTGTGTTCCTTTCCCAGGGGTGCCCGTGAATGGAATATTCTTCTTCCTTACTGCACAAAATCCCTATTTATCCTTCAAGACTCAGCTTAAATGTCACTGCTCACTGAAACCTGCCTTAACTGTCCCCATTACCTGTGTTCTCACAGTATACTGTCTCTTTTGCAGTGTTCATTACATTGTCTGGTGGTTATTTCTTTTTTTAAAACTTGGGATATAGCTACTTTACAATGTTGTGTTTCTGCTGTATGGTGAAGTGAATCAGTTACATGTATACATATATCCCCTCTCTCTTGGACATCCCTTCTAACCGCCACCCCCCATCCCCCCACCACATCCCATCCACTTAGGTCACCACAGGGCACCGAGCTGAGCTCTCTATACTATACAGTAGATTCCAACTAGCTAGCCATTTTATACATGGCAGTGCACATATGTCAGGTGGAAAGAATTGGGAGACTGGTGGTTATTTCTTTATAACTCTATCACCAGTATGTAGCAACTAGAACATGAGCTCCTTGTAGTAGAGACACTTTCCATCACCATCACCTGACACAGTGGTTTAGAGGAGGCCCTCAATAAATATTCTGGGGGGAAGGACAAAAGTTGGAAGTAGACAGGAAACAAACAGTTCCGTCCAGTTCAGTCGCTCAGTCATGTCCGACTCTTTGTGACCCCATGAATTGCAGCACGCCAGGCCTCCCTGTCCATCACCAACTCCCAGAGTTCACTCAAACTCATGTCCATTGAGTCAGTGATGCCATCTAGCCATCTCATCCTCTGTTGTCCCCTTCTCCTCCTGCCCCCAATCCCTCCCAGCATCAGAGTCTTTTCCAATGAGTCAACACTGTGCATGAGGTAGCCAAAGTACTGGAGTTTCAGCTTTAGCATCATTCCTTCCAAAGAACACCCAGGCCTGATCTCCTTCAGAATGGACTGGTTGGATCTCCTTGCAGTCCAAGGGACTCTCAAGAGTCTTCTCCAACACCACAGTTTAAAAGCATCAATTCTTTGGCACTCAGCTTTCTTCACAGCCCAACTCTCACATCCATACATGACCACTGGAAAAACCATAGCCTTGGCTAGACGGACCTTTGTTGGCAAAATAATGTCTCTGCTTTTTAATATGCTATCTAGGTTGGACATAACTTTCCTTCCAAGGAGTAAGCGTCTTTTAATTTCATGGCTGCAATCACCATCTGCAGTGATTGTGGAACACCCAAAAATAAAGTCAGACACTGTTTCCCCATCTATTTCCCATGAAGTGATGGGACCAGATGCCATGATCTTCATTTTCTGAATGTTGAGCTTTAAGCCAACTTTTCCACTCTCCACTTTCACTTTCATCAAGAGGCTTTTTAGTTCCTTTTCCCTTTCTGCCATAAGGGTGGTGTCATCTGCATATATGACATTACTGATATTTCTCCCAGCACTCTTGATTCCAGCTTGTGCTTCTTCCAGCCCAACGTTTCTCATGAAGTACTCTGCATATAATTTAAATAAGCAGGGTGACAATATGCAGTCTTGATGTACTCCTTTCCCTATTTGGAACCAGTCTGTTGTTCCATGTCCAGTTCTAACTGTTGCTTCCTGACCTGCATATAGGTTTCTCAAGAGGCAGGTCAGGTGGTCTGGTATTCCCACCTCTTTCAGAATTTTCCACAGTTGATTGTGATCCACACAGTCAAAGGCTTTGGCATAGTCAATAAAGCAGAAATAGATGTTTTTCTGGAACTCTGTTGCTTTTCAATGATCCAACAAACGTTGGAAATTTGATCTCTGGTTCTTCTGCCTTTTCTAAAGCCAGCTTGAACATCTGGAAGTTCACGGTTCATGTATTGCTGAAGTCTGGCTTGGAGAATTTTGAGCATTACTTTACCAGCGTGTGAGATGAGTGC
>NW_011494690.1:3365242-3365614 GCF_000754665.1 Bison bison bison | reverse complement strand
TGTATAATCATAAGGGATTTGATTTAGGTCTTACCTGAATGGTCTAGTGGTCTTCCCCACTTTCTTCAATTTAAGTCTGAATTTGGCAATAAGGAGTTCATGATCTGAGCCACATTCAGCTCCTGGTCTTGTTTTAGCTGACTGTATAGAACTTCTCCATCTTTGGCTGCAAAGAATAGAATCAGTCTGATTTCGGTGTTGACCATCTGTTGATGTCCATGTGTAGAGTCTTCTCTTGTGTTGTTGGAAGAGGGTGTTTGCTATGGCCAGTCCGTTCTCTTGGCAAAACTCTATTAGCCTTTGTCCTGCTTCATTCTGTACTCCAAGGCCAAATTTGCCTGTTACTCCAGGTATTTCTTGACTTCCTACTTT
>NW_011494690.1:3356087-3365142 GCF_000754665.1 Bison bison bison | reverse complement strand
CTTGGATTACTGTGATATTGAATGGTTTGCCTTGGAAACAAATAGAGATCATTCTGTCGTTTTTGAGATTGCATCCAAGTACTGCATTTTGGACTCTTTTGTTGACCATGATGGCTACTCCATTTCTTCTAAGGGATTCCTGCCCACAGTAGTAGATATAATGGTCATCTGAGTTAAATTCACCCATTCAAGTCCATTGTAGTTTGCTGATTCCTAGAATGTCAATGTTCACTCTTGCCATCTCCTGTTTGACTCCTTCCAATTTGCCTTGATTCATGGACCTAACATTTCCAGGTTCCTATGCAATATTGCTGCTTACAGCATCGGACCTTGCTTCTATCACCAGTCACATCCACAACTGGATATTGTTTTTGCTTTGGCTCCATCCCTTCATTCTTTCTGGAGTTATTTCTCCACTGATCTCCAGTAGCATATTGGGCACTTAGCGACCTGAAGAGTTCTCTTTCAGTATCCTATCATTTTGCCTTTTCATACTGTTCATGGGATTCTCAATGCAAGAATACTGAAGTGGTGTGCCATTCCCTTCTCCAGTGGACTACATTCTATCAGACCTCTCCACCATGACCTGTCCATCTTGGGTGGCCCCACTTGGCATGGCTTGGTTTCATTGAGTTAGACAAGGCTGTGGTCTGTGCGATCAGATTGTCTAGTTTTCTGTGATTATGGTTTCAGTGTGTTTGCCCTCTGATGCCCTCTTACAACACCTGCCATCTTACTTGGGTTTCTCTTACCTTGGTCGTGGGGTATCTCTTCACGGCTGCTCCAGCAAAGCGCAGCCGCTGCTCCTTACTTTGGACAAGGTCGCCCCTCCTGACCTTGAAAGTGGAGTAGCTCCTCTTGGCCCACCTGCACCCGTGCAGCTGCCACACCTCGTACGTGGGGTAGCTCGTCTCGGCCACCGCCCCTGACCTTGGTCGTGGGGTAGCTCCTCTTGGCCGCCGCCCCTGACCTTGGACGTGGGATAGCTCCTCTCAGCCGCTCCTGCACTGTCGCAGCCTGACAATCTCGGTCACCGCCCCAACTCTGATTAAATAATCTTGTCCTGAAGATCCTGGATGAACCCCCAAGATGGTGGCTTACGATGAATGGATTCAGATTGGTGATCTTCGAAGAAGATTTAGCTTTGGGACCAGGGTTGATCACTCAAGAGCTTTTGTGTAGCAGAGTTTTATTAAAGAATGAAAAAGGACAGAGAAAGCTTCTGACATAGACATCAGAAGGGGTACCGAGAGTGCCCCTCTGTCTTTAGCAAGGGAGTTATATATTTTTTAATTAGTTATTACAATAAATCAAAAGAATGTCTGAAGGTTGTAAAGATCTTACTAGACCCACTAATGAACAGTTACTGAGTATCTAATAAGTGTCAGGCATGTACCAAATCCTTCATATACATTCTCTCATTTAATTATTATAGCACTAGCATCTTTTCATGTATCTATTCACTTAACAAATATTTATTGAGCCCTATACTGTGCCAGGCACTGTTCTAGATGCTGGGACTATAGCTACATTTACAATCCAAGAGAGGGGAGACAGACATGTAAAAATATGTCAAGTAGTGAACTATGAAGAAAAATAAAACTGGATAAGAAAATAGAGTACGGGAGTTAGGTAATGTTTTAGATTAAGGACCAAGGGAGCACTTTGTAATGAGACGACTTTTGAGCAAAGATGTGAATCAAGTAAGATGGACTGTAGATATCTCAGAATGCCCCAAAAAGAGGGCTAGTAGTGCAAAGACCCCAGACAGGAACACGTGTCATGTGTTTGAGGGCCAATGTGGAGGCCAGTGTGTCTGGAGAGGAGTGATCAAGGAGCTGAATGACTTAAGAGGTCAGAGAGAGATATCATATACCCTCATGGAAAGGCCATCAGAAAACTTTGTGATTTTATTTTCAGTGAGAGAGGACGGCATGGGAAGATTTTGACCAAAGAAGCAAGTTCTTTGAATGCTGTGGAGAATATAGACTTTGATGGAGCAAAGTGGTTGGAAGGAACCACTTACTCTTTCACTGCAATAGCTGAGGAGAATGTTGATGGAAAAGGAGACTAGAATGATAGCAGTGGAGACCAGGTACTGAATATAGTTTAAGGTAGAGCCAATAGGTTTGCTGATGGATTGTAAGTGTGGCATGACATAAAGAGGCTTTAAGCCTGAGAAACTGAACAAATGAAAAGACTGTATACTGAAGTTGGGAGGTTGTGGAAAGAATAAGTTTAGGGAACAAAATGAGTCTGTTGTATTAAATTTAGGATATCTATTATATATCCAAATGGAGTTACTGAGTAGGCAATTTGACTTCAAAAACTAGGAATAAAACTACCATATGTGTGTATTAGTCACTAAGTCATATCCAACTTTTTGCGACCCCATGGACTGTAGCCCATCAGGCTTCTCTGTCCATGGGATTCTCCAGTCAAGAGCACTGGAGTGGGTTACCATTCCTTTCTCCAGGAGTCAAAACCACCATATGACCCAACAGTTCTACTACTGGGCATATACTGTGAGGAAACCAAAATTGAAAAAGATACATGTACCCCAGTGTTTATTGCAGCGCTATTTACAATAGCTAGAAAGTGGAAGCGACTTAGATATCCATCAACAGATGAATGGATAAAGAAGTTATGGTACATATACACAATGGACTATTACTCAGCTATAAAAGGGAATGCATTTGACTCAGTTCTAATGAGGTGGATGAACCTAGAGCCTATTATACAGAGAGAAGTAAGTCAGAAAGAGAAAGACAAATATTGTATATTAACACATACGTATGGAATCTAGAAAGATGGTACTGATGGACCTATCTGCAGGGCAGCAACAGAGATAGACATAGAGAACAGACTTGTGAACACAGAGGGAACGAGAAGGGAGGACAAATTGAGAGAGTAGCATTAGAACATACATTACCATGTGTAAAATTAGACAGCCAGTGGAAATTTGCTATATGACGCAAGGAGCTCGAATCTGGTGCTCTGTGACAGCCTAGAGGGGTGATGTAGGGTGGAAGGTGGGAGGGATGTTCAAGAGGGAGGGGACATATGAATACCTATGGCTGATTTGTGTTGGTATATGGTAGAAACCAACACAATATTGTAAAGCAATTATCTTTCAATTAAAAACAAATACATTTTTAAAAAAAGTTTAAAATTAATGGGAAAAGTTGGGGCTGGAGATACAGCCTTTTGAAGGTCATCAGCATAAAAATAATATTTAAAGTCATAGGAGTGGATGAGATTACCTGAAAAATCAGAATGCTGTGCTAAGTCACTTTAGTTATATCCGACTCTCTGTGACCCCATGGACTATAGCCTGCCAGGCTTCTCTGTCCATGGAATTTTCTAGGCAGGAATACTGGAGTGGGTTGCCAGTTCCTCCTCCAGGGGATCATCCCAATCCAGGGATTGAACCAGTGTCTCTTAGTTCTCTTGCATTGTCAGGCAGGTTCTTTACCACTGGCGCCACCTGGGAAGCCCCCAAAATCAGAATAAATAGATGAAAATTGAGGTCTGAAGACTAAGTCCTAAGTACTCCAATGATTACAAGTCGGGAAAGAGAAAAGACTTCAGCAAAAAAGGCTGGGAAAGGATGGTCACAGAGGCAAGAAAGGAAGGGGGAGTGGTAGCCCAGAAGCTAAGGAGAGGAAGTGATTCAAGAAGACTGAAATGATCAAAAGGATCAAATACTGCTCATAGGTTCAACTCTGAGGTCTCAGAATTAATTTGGTAGGTTTATTATTGCCATTGGATCTGGTTATTTTAGTAGGTGTCTTTATCCCTCTTTGACATAATCAAACTGAAGTTCGAAGAGATTAAGCAACTTGCCCAAGTTTAAACAGCTAAAAAATGGGGAGAGGGGTATATGCAACTGCAATACAAATCTGCCGTCTCCACAGTCAATACTCTGTCTCCTTTGGTCACAGTTGTGCTCTACACGAGGCACCTAGTCAAGGGTGAAATTGGAGACTGAATCCAGCTTGTATTCTGCTTGCTAAACCAAATATTCTGAAGCAGGGAAGGGTCTGACTTGGGGAAGGGGTGTTTCTTCCTACAAAGGCAGGAGAGACTTGTGTGGTAGGAGGGAGAGTTATAAGAACTTGGACAAGTCAAAAGAAAAGATAAAAATTTTTAAGTAAATCTGAGCATTCTTGTGTATGAAGATCACCTGTAGGTATTTAAAAATGTATGGATGGCTGGGCATCACTCCAGACCTATTGTATCAGAATCTCCAAAAATGATCACCTATGTACCCTAGCATTTATAGATGGATTGCACATCCCAACATCAAAATACCTTAAAATCTCAGATCTTACCACAGCTACATAGTATTCAGAAGACTGTGGCTCTTTAAATTTGAGTGGAACATTCCAACACGTGCAACAGCACAAAGAAGTGAAGAGTCTGGAATGGATTTTTCTCACTCTGCTCTGAAAATCCCTACTTCTGTCCCCTCCAATATACGTACAGTCTTAACACTGGTGGCCCCATATGCCATTCCCCTTGTGATAAGCAAAGAAGCCCCTTTCCTATGAGTCTTCTTTTTCCTTTTCCCCTCTCCCAAGGCCCTTCTTATTATTTTGCTAACCCTCCCTTCACAAGATTAACCTCTTATAAAAGTGGCTCCCATATGTTATGCTAAAAGAGTACACCCTAGGGGCTTCCCTGGTGGCTCATTGGTAAAGAAAACCTGCCAGTGAAGGAGATCTGGGTTTGATCCCTGATCTGAGAAGATCCCACATACCATGGAGCAACTAAGCTCATGTGCCATAACCATCAGTCCTGTGCTCTAGAGCCCGGGAACTGCAGCTTCTGAGCCCACACGTCCTAGAGCCCATGCTCAGCAGAGAGAAGCCACTGCAATGAGAAGCCCGTGCACCACAACTAGTGAAAAGCCACATGGCAACGAAGACCCAGCGCAGCCAAAAAAAGTAAAACAAACAAACAAAAATAATTAAAAAAAAAACTTAGATACATCCTAGCTAAAAAATGTGCCAGGTTTCAGAATGGTTGTGTGATGGTGGGGGCTGGAGGAGAACGCAAAGACAAACCTGAACCATCATAGCCAGAATTTTCAAAAGTTACAAAAGTGAACATGTTGATAATCACTGATAAAACCTAGTTTCCCATTCCACTTTCTCTTCCCTGTGGGATAAGGAACTTGAAGCCCATGAAAATTAAGTGACTTAGGCAAGGTCATATAGCAAGTATAGTGGCAAGTTAAGAGTTAGAAGTCAGGAGATCCAGTGCTTAGTCTGGAACAGCGGAGGAATGGATGGTCTAGTGGGAAGGTAGTATCACGTTACCATGTAACTACCTAGGACGCTGAAAACAATCCTGATATCTGACCCTGTCACAGAGATGCTAATATAGTAGCACGGGATTGGGCTAAGAATCACAAAACGTTTCTGATGCTCAGCAAGTTTCAGGGAACTAAGACAAAGTCATTAGCCATAGAAAATCTTAGGAGCTTATAAGTCTCCAGTTGGCTCTTTTTAGAAAAAAAAAAAAAATCACGATAGGCCAAAATGACGTAAGCACAAATACAGATTGATAGGTATTTTGAAGGAACTCTCAGCAGAGTATAGGTAACAGGAGCAAATACCAGATTTGACCCAACCTTTTCCAGCACAGTCTTACCTTGAAGCTTGGCTGAAGACTTTCTGGATTCTATGGGCCATCTCTATTTAGGAAACATCAAGTGAAACTACAGGGCATAAAGGAGATGACTCCAGAGGATAGTGGAAGGACGTGGAACCTTTGGCTTCTTGAGTCTCTGGCTTGTGTCTAGCTCACGTCATTAGCATGAGTTAAATTTCCTATTGTCATGGTGAGCTGAGCCTTGGACACTCTCTAGTTTTTGGGAGAGCAGTATCTCAACTAACAATAAGGGCCATGAAAGCTTAGCTGAAAGGACAAATCAAAAGGCAGCAGTACTAGACTTTCTGCTCCTGATTTGGAAGAGAAGTATCCCTGGAAGCAGTGAATATTGAAGACCCCTTAACACACGTTCTCTGCTTTGCTTATCACTTTCCATAGATTATGCAGCTGCTTTTTCAATTATGTTCAAAAGGCAAACAGGGATTTAACATGGCCAGTAATATAGATATACTGGTTCTCATGATCCCAAGGAACACTCCATTTGCTTTTCATTTAAATCAATTACTGGGTATTCCAGCTTTTTAAATAGTACTCAAACCAAGGTTATTTGTATAACCTTTTTCTGTGGGGGGAACTGAGGCTTGAGACACACAAACCAGTGAGGCCCTGAGCATGGCTTTGCAGTGCAGTCAGGGGCAGCAAGCAAGGAAAGCAAGAAAGAGAAGCCAGTGCTTGAGGATGCCACCCCAGTAATGGCACAGCCACTGGGCCAAAGCATTATTAGGCAACCCGCCTGCAGAAGGAAATGGCTATCCACTCCAGTATTCTTGCCTGGAGAATTCCAGGGACAGAGGAGCCTGGTGGGCTACAGTTGCAAAGAGTCAGACACGACTGAGCAACTATCACATCATCACAAATATGATTGATTGGGATCTGCCTTGTCCATTTGGAAGGTGAGAATCATCCCTGCAGAAAGGGTATGTGTTATCCTACCACCTCCCTCACCTCTGAAAACAACCAGCTTTTTGTCTGAGGGTTTAATTCTGTTTTGTTTATTTTTGTTTTTTAGATCAATGCATAAGTGGTATCATATGGTATTTGTCTTTTTCTAACATTTCTCTTGGCATAAAACCTTCTAGGTCCATCCATGTTGTCACAAATGGCAAGATTTCAGTCTCTTTTCTAACTAATATACCATTGTACATATACAAATATACCACATCTTCTTTATCCTTTCATCAGTTGATAGACACTTAGGTTGCTCCCATATATTGGCTACTGTAAACAGTACTGCAGTGAAAATTATGGTGTACAATGTCATGAAACTCCATTGGTAGTTCTTAAGGCACCCTATCAGATCTAATCTCTTGAATCTATTTGTCACTTCCACTGCAAAATCATAAGGGATTTGTCTTAGGTCATACCTGAATGGCCTAGATGTTTTCCCTACTTTATTCAATTTAAGTCTGAATTTTGCAATAAGGAGTTTGTGATCTGAGCCAGTCAGCTCCCGGTCTTGTTTTTGCTGACTGTATAGAACTTCTCCATCTTTGGCTGCAAAGAATATAATCAATCTGATTTTGATATTGACCACCTGGTGATATCCATGTGTAAAGTCATCTTTTGTGTTGTTGGAAGAGGGTGTTTGCTATGTCCAGTGCATTCTCTTGGCAAACTTAGCTAGTCTTTGGCCTGCTTCATTTTGTACTCCAAGGCCAAACTTGGCTGTTACTCCAGGTATCTCTTGACCTCCTACTTTTGCATTCCAGTCCCCTGTGATGTAAAGGACATCTTTTTTTGGTGTGTGTTCTAGAAGTTCTTGTAGGTCTTCACAGAACAATTCAGTTTCAGCTTCTTTGGCATTAGTGGTTGGGGCATAGACTTGGATTACTGTGATATTGAATGGTTTACCTTGTAAACAAACAGAGATCATTCTGTCCTTTTGAGATTTCATCCAAGTACTGCATTTTGGACTCCTTTGTTGACTATGATGGCTACTCCATTTCTTCTAAGGGATTCTTGCCCACAGTAGTAGATGTAATTGTCATCTGAATTAAATTCACCCATTCCAATCCATTTTAGTTCACTGGTTCCTAAAATGTCAGTGTTCACTCTTCCCATCTCTTGATTGACCACTTCCAATTTTCTTGATTCATGGACCTAACATTCCAGTTCCTATGCATTATTTTTTACAGCATTGGACTTTACTTTCACCAGACACATCCACAACTGGGCATTGTTTCCACTTTTGCTCAGCCTCTTAATTCCTTATGTAGCCATTTCTCCACTCTTCTCCAGTAGCATGTTGGGCATCTACCCACCTGGGGAGTTCATCTTTCAGTGTCATATCTTTTTGCCTTTTCATATTGTTCATGGGATTCTCAAGGCAAGAATGCTGAAGCGGTTTTCTATTCCTTTCTCCAGTGGAGCACGTGTTGTCAGAACTCTCCACTATGACCTGTCCATCTTGGGTGGCCCTACATTCAGTAGCTTGAATTTTCACTTTATTGATGATTTTCTTCACAGTGCAAAAGTTTTAACTAGCTCCTATTTATTTGTTTTTCTCTTGCCTGAGGAGACAGATATAAGTAAGTACTTTGCCTATGCTTCCTTCTAGGAGTTTTATGGTTTCAGATTTTATATTTAAGTCTTTAATACACTTTGAGTTTATTTTTGTATATGGTATAAGAAAGTGGTTTAGTTTTATGCATTTGCATGTAGCTGCCCAGTTTTCCCAACACAATTATTGAAACTTTTCCCCCATTGTATACTCTTGCTTCCTTTGTCATAAATTAATTGACCATAGAAATATAGGTTTATGTAAGCATTCTCTGTTCTGTGTCATTGATCTATGTGTCTGGGGGCCAGCACCATACTGTTTTGATTACTGTAGCTTTGTAGTAGTTTGAAATCAGGGCCCAAGATGCTCCAGCTGTGTTCATCTTTCTCAAGATTGCTTTGGCTATTCAAGGTGTATCTTGGTTTCTCTTTAAATTTTATTCTATTTTTAAACTTTACAATATTGTATTGGTTTTGCCAAATATCGAAATGACTCCGCCACAGGTATACATGTGTTTCCCATCCTGAACCCTCCTCCCTTGTCCCTCCCCATACCATCCCTCTGGGTCGTCCCATTGCACCAGCCCCAAGCATCCAGTACTGTGCATCGAACCTGGACTGGCGACTCGTTTCATACATGATATTATACATGTTTCAATGCCATTCTCCCAAATCATCCCACCCTCTCCCTCTCCCACAGAGTCCAAAAGACTATTCTATACATCAGTGTCTCTTTTGCTGTCTCGTATACAGGGTTATTGTTACCATCTTTCTAAATTCCATATATATGTGTTAGTATACTGTATTGGTGTTTTTCTTTCTGGCTTACTTCACTCTGTATAATAGGCTCCAGTTTCATCCACCTCATTAGAACTGA
>NW_011494690.1:3354775-3355987 GCF_000754665.1 Bison bison bison | reverse complement strand
AATAGGCTCCAGTTTCATCCACCTCATTAGAACTGATTCAAATGTATTCTTTTTAATGGCTGAGTAATACTCCATTGTGTATGTGTACCACAGCTTTCTTATCCATTCATCTGCTGATGGACATCTAGGTTGCTTCCATGTCCTGGCTATTATAAACAGTGCTGCGATGAACATTGGGGTACACGTGTCTCTTTCCCTTCTGGTTTCCTCATTGTGTGTGCCCAGCAGTGGGATTGCTGGATCATAAGGCAGTCCTATTTCCAGTTTTTTAAGGAATCTCTACACTGTTCTCCATAGTGGCTGTACTAGTTTGCATTCCCACCAACAGTGTAAGAGGGTTCCCTTTTCTCCACACCTTCTCCAGCATGTATTGCTTGTAGACTTTTGGATCGCAGCCATTCTGACTGGCGTGAAATGGTACCTCATAGTGGTTTTGATTTGCATTTCTCTGATAATGAGTGATGTTGAGCATCTTTTCATGTTTGTTAGCCATCTGTATGTCTTCTTTGGAGAAATGTCTATTTAGTTCTTTGGCCCATTTTTTGATTGGGTCATTTATTTTTCTGGAATTGAGCTGTAGGAGTTGCTTGTATATTTTTGAGATTAGTTGTTTGTCAGTTGCTTCATTTGCTATTATTTTCTCCCATTCTGAAGGCTGTCTTTTCACCTTGCTAAGAGTTTCCTTTGTTGTGCGAAGCTTTTAATTTTAATTAGGTCCCATTTGTTTATTTTTGCTTTTATTTCCAATATTCTGGGAGGTGGGTCATAGAGGATCCTGCTGTGATGTATGTTGGAGAGTGTTTTGCCTATGTTCTCCTCTAGGAGTTTTATAGTTTCTGGTCTTACGTTTACATCTTTAATCCATTTTGAGTTTATTTTTGTTTATGGTATTAGAAAGTGTTCTAGTTTCATTCTTTTACAAGTGGTTGGCCAGTTTTCCCAGCACCACTTGTTAAAGAGATTGTCTTTAATCCATTGTATATTCTTGCCTCCTTTGTCAAAGATAAGGTGTCCATATGTGCGTGGATTAATCTCTGGGCTTTCTATTTTGTTCCATTGATCTATATTTCTGTCTTTGTGCCAGTACCATACTGTCTTGATGACTGTGGCTTTGTAGTAGAGCCTGAAGTCAGGCAGGTTGATTCTTCCAGTTCCATTCTTCTTTCTCAAGATCGCTTTGGCTATTCGAGGTTTTTTGTATTTCCATACAAA
>NW_011494690.1:3326264-3354675 GCF_000754665.1 Bison bison bison | reverse complement strand
CATACAAATTGTGAAATTATTTGTTCTAGCTCTGTGAAGAATACCGTTGGTAGCTTGATAGGGATTGCATTGAATCTATAAATTGCTTTGGGTAGTATACTCATTTTCACTATATTGATTCTTCCAATTCATGAATCTGTGAGGAATGCCATGAGTAATTTGGATGATAGGGATTGCATTACATATGTGGATTACATTGGATAATATGGGCATTATAAAAATGTTAAAGAATATTAATTCTTCCAATCCATGAGTGCAATATATCTTCCATTTCCTTTATAAATGTCCTATATGTTTCAGAATCTTTCACCTCTTTGGTTAAATTTATTTATGATATTTTATTCTTTTTGATGTGATTGTAAATGAGAATTTCTCTTTCTGATGGTTCCCTATTAGTGCTTAGAAATGCAGTGGGTTTCTGTATATTAATTTTGTGTCCTACAACTTTATTGAGTTTATTGTTTCTAATACTTTTCCATGATGTATTTAGAGTTTTTTGGATATAGTATACTGTCATCTACAGAGAAGGACTGCTTTACCATCAGTTTTTCCTTTCCAATTTGGATGTCTACTATTTCCTTTTCTTAATTGTTCTGGGCAGGGCTTTTAGTATTATGTTGAATAAAAGTGGCTTTGGTGGATATTTTTTTCTTATTCCTGACCTTAGAGGAAATTCTCTCAGCTTTTCACCATTGAGTATTTTGTTAGCTGTGGGCTTGTCATGTATATTCTTTATTATGTTAAGGTATGTTCCCTCTGTATCTACTTTGTTGAGAGTTTTTATCAAACATAGATGTTAAATTTTGTCAAATGGTTTATCTGCATCTCTTCATATGATCCTGTCATATGATCTCTTCAGGAGACTGTGCATTGAAATGTATATGTATTCTGCAGCTTTTGAATGGAAAATTGTGTGTGTGTGTGTGTGTGTGTGTCAATTAAGTCAATTTGATCTAATGTGTCATTTAAGACCAGTGTTTTCTTATTAATTTTCTTTCTGGATGGTCTATTCATTGATGTAAGTGGGGTTTTAAAGTCCTCTAATATTATTATGTTACTGTTCATTTCTCCCTTTGTCTGTTTAATATTTACTTTATATATTTAGGTGCTTCTGTGTTGGGTACATAAATGTATCATCCTCAGATTGACATATCGGTCATTATGTAATGCCATTCGTTGTCTTTTTTTTAGTGTTCTTTTAAAGTCTGTTTTATGTGCAATATGAGTATTTCTATGACGGCTTTATTTATGTTTCTGTTTGCTTGGTGTACCTATCTCCATCCTTTCAGTCTGTGTGTGTATTTAGATCTGAAGTGAGGCTCTGGTAGGCAGCATGCAAATGGGTATTGTTTTTGATACATTCAGCCACCCTATGTCTTTTGGTTAGAGCATGTAGTCCATTTATGTTTGTTTACGGTGATTATTGATAGGTATGTGGTTATTACTGTTAACTATTTTCTCATTGTTTTTGTAGCTCTTCTTTGTTCCATTCTTTTTCTCTCAATCTCTTCTCTTATGGTTTGATGATTTTCTTTTGCATTATGTTTGAGTTCCTTTCACTTTATTTTTGTGTGTGTATCTATCGTAGATTTGCAGTTTATAGTTGCTGTGAGCTTCATATATATCAGTTTATTTTAAGCTGATAGTTACTTATGTTTGAATGATTCTGAAAGCTCTACATAGTACTCTCTGATACATTTGTTTTTGATATTCAACTTTATGTGTTCCTATTTTGTGTATCCCTTAACTACGTATTGTAATTATAGTTGATTTTACTTCTTTTGTCTTCTAACCCTCACAATATCTTTTTAAGTGGCTGATTCCCTGCCTTTACTAAATATTTATTTTTTATCAATGAGAATTTTTTCTTTCATATATTTCTCTCTTTTTAATTATGGTCTTTCCTTTTCCACTTAAAGAAGACACTTTAACACTTCTTGTAAGGCCAGTTTAGTAGTAATGAACCCTTTTTGTTTTTCATTGTCTGGGACACTACCTTTCCTTCAGTTTTGAATGATAACCTTGCTGCGTTGAATATCCTAGGTAGTAGGTTTTTTTTCCTTTTCATGACTTTAAATATATCCTGTCACTCCCTTCTGGTCTGCAAAGTTTCTAGTGAAAAACACCTTATAGTGTAATGGGAATTTTCTTTTATATGACTAGTAGTTTTTCTCTTGATGTGTCTAAAATTCTCTGTCTTGAAGTTTTTCAGTTTAATTGTGGTTTGTCTTAGTTTGGAGCTCTTTGGGTTCATCTTGTTTTGGACTCTCTGTTTCTTGGACCTGGATATCTGTTTCCTTCCTCAGGTTAAAGAAGTTTTCAGTCATCATTTCTTCAAATAAGTTTTTTTCCCCTTTCTTCTCCTCTGTGACCCTTGTAATGTGCATGCTAGTATGCTTGATGATGTCCCAGAGATTCTTTAAACTCTCCTCATAAATTCTTTTTTGTTTTTGCTGTTCCAATTGGGTGATTTTCACTCTTCTATCTTCCAGATTCCTGACCCATTTTTCTGTATCATCATACCTAATATCAATTCTCTCTAGACTATTTCTGGGCTTCCCTAGTGGCCCAGATGGTAAAGAATCTGCCTGCAATGCAGGAGACCTGGATTCAATCGCTAGGTTGGGAAGATCCCCTGGAGGAGGGATTGGCAACTCATTCCAGTATTCTTGCCTGGAGAAGCCCCATGGACAGAGGAGCTTGGCCAGCTTCAGTCCATGGGGTCGAAAAGAGTTGGACGCCACTAAGCATAGCACATTCTTCAGCTCTGATTCTTTCTTATATTCTCTACTTCTTTGTTGACATTCTCACTGTGTTTCTCTGAGTTCAGTGAGCATTTTTACGACTCACTTTAAACTTCTAATCAGTTACATTAGGGTGTTTTTCTGGGATTTTATCTTTGCTTTCATTAATCTCCTCAGTTTGTTTGACTTTGTTATCAATTAGATGAAACAGCTACCTCTCGCATTCTTGAAGGTGTGGCCTTGTGTGGAAGCATCCTCTGTGTGTGTCAGGCAGCTTTGGCAGGCTTGTTGGAGCTTCAGTGGGTATAAGCCACAGGGTCCAGTCCTTCCCCACCCATTTATCAGATGCTCCAGGGTTAATGAGTGGGTTTCTTTCATGTATAATCTAGGTGACCTTGAACGACTGTTTTTCCTATGTGCCTCAGGGCAGGTGAGTAAGTGACTGGGTTCCTTCAGACATATCCCACCCTATTGCATGTTGCTGCATCAGGAGTAGGGTGGGGTCCCTTCAATACTGTGTCTGTCTGTTTCTCCTGCCCATCTCTATGTGGTCCCTGTAAATGAAAGAGGGCTGGAACTCACTCCAGGGTTGAAAGCACCCACCATATTTTGGATTCCCCGTCTGCCTTTAAAGCACAGGTGAAACACATTCTCGGCACTTTAGCCCTGCCAAAGCCACCCCTTTGATTTGCACAAATTAAGCTGCACAAATTAAGCTGCACAAAAGATTTTCATTCAGCCCTCAGTTCTTCAGGAGGAATTGCTCTATATGTAGGTGTTGATCCCTTGTGTCAATAGAAGGAGATGAGTTCAGGGTCTTCCTTTGCTGTCATTTTTGCACTGGAACTCTGAATAGGTCTTAAAGAAGGATGATTTTGCTGATAGTATCTGCAACCTCCCCCGCCCCCTACCATTGTTATCCCTAAACTTTCTATCCTCTTTCAAAATACAGTTACTCCTGGAAGATTTAGTGCATTAAGCTTGTTTGGGATTCAACTGCTATTTAGTATAATTTCATTGGTTTATACTTATGTAAGTAGGGCCGAGAATACTGGGTAATTGTATGAGGTGCTAGGGAAGGTAATACGGGCGTCTTTCATGGCTGTGATGATGGTCTGGGTAGTGGGGAAAATCAGAGACAGCACTAGAGACCTGTTTTGGGGTGGTAAGAAGGTATTATGGGAGAAAGCTAAGGAAAGGGAGAGAACGAGCCTTATACCAGTATTTCTCAAATGTTCATACATCTACCTTAGAATCACTTGGGAAAGCTTTATCAGATCAGATCAGATCAGTTGCTCAGTCGTGTCCGACTCTTTGCAACCCCATGAATCGCAGCACGCCAGGCCTCCCTGTCCATCACCAACTCCCGGAGTTCACTCAGACTCATGTCCATCGAGTCAGTGATGCCATCCAGTCATCTCATCCTCTGTTGTCCCCTTCTCCTCCTGTCCCCAATCCCTCCCAGCATCAGAGTCTTTTCCAATGAGTCAACTCTTCACATGAGGAGCCCAAAGTACTGGAGTTTCAGCTTTAGCATCATTCCTTCCAAAGAAATCCCAGGGCTGATCTCCTTTAGAATGGACTGGTTGGATCTCCTTGCAGTCCAAGGGACTCTCAAGAGTCTTCTCCAACACCACAGTTTGATATGTAAATGCTGGGGCTCCATCCAAAGATGCTGTGGCTCAGTGAGCCTGGCCTGGGGCCCAACTAAGTGTAATAACCAGTACTGTTAGGCACTTTTTTATCTACCTCATAATTTTTCACAAGGTCAACCATCTTACTGGCTTTTCTTTACAAACACTTTTCACTCGGAAGGATAGCCTGGTCTACCTCATTGATCTTCTAAGCTGAGAACAAAATAGAGCAAGAAAGCCACTTTCTTCTAGTGGCTCAGTTTCCAGTGGCTGAGACCCTGACTTTTCTTGATGCCTATAGTCCTTTAAGCCTTGTGATTCTGTTGCCTCTGAAAATACCCAAGCAAATATCCAAGGAAAGACAAATTTCAGTCTGATGCCTTCTGGTAAGGGATGTTTATGAAAGCCAATGAATGATAGGGTTTCCTTTGCTGTTGTTCAGTCACCCAGTCATGTCCTCCTCTTTGCAACCCCATGGACTGAAGCATGCCAGGCCTCCCTATCCCTCACCATCTCCCAAAGTTTTTCCAAGTTCATTTCCCTTGCATCAGTGATGCCATCCAGTCATCTCATCCTCTGATACCCTATTCTCCTTCTGCCCTGAATCTTTCCCAGCATCTGCACTGACTTTTCCAGTGATCTGGCTGTTCGAATCAGGTGACCAAAATACTGGCACTTCAATTTCAGCATCAGTCCTTCCAAATAATATTCAGGATTGATTTCCCTTAGGATTGACTGGTTTGATCTCCTTGCTGTCCAAGGGACTTTCAGGAGTCTTCTCCAACACCACGGTCTGGAGGCGTCTATTCTTTGGTGCTCTGCCACCTTTATGGTCCAGCTCTCAATACTGTACCTGACAACTGGGAAGACCATAGCCTTGACTGTATAGACCTTTGTTGGCAGAGTAATGTTTCTACTTTTCAACACACTGTCTAGGTTTGTCATAGCTTTCCTTCCAAGAAGCAATTGTCTTCTGATTTCATGGCTGCAGTCAACATCGGTAGTGACTGTAGAGCCCCAAAAGATGAAACCTGTCACTACTTCCACCTTTTCCCCTTCTATATACCATGAAGTAATGTGACCAGATGCCATGATCTTAGTTTTTTTAATATTTAATTTTAAGGTGGCTCTTTCACTCTCCTCCTTCACCTTCATCAAGAGGCTCTTTATTTCCTCTTTGCTTCCTGCCATTAGAGTGGTATCATCTGCATATCTGAGGTTGTTGATGTTTCTCTCACCTATCTTGATTCCAGTTTGTAACTCATCCAGCCAAAATTTCTCATGATGTGCTCAGCATATAGGTTAAATAAAAAGAGTGACAGCAGACAGCCTTGTTGTACTCCTTTCTCAAACCTGAACCAATCAGTTGTTCCATACAGGGTTCTAATGTTGCTTGTTGACCTGCATACAGGTTTTTGGAGACAGTAAGATGGTCTGGTATTCCCATCTCTTTAAGAGCTTTCCACAGTTTGTTGTGATCCACACAGTCAAAGGCTTTAGCATAGTGATTGAAACAGAGATAGATATTTTTCTGGAATTCCCTTGCTTTCTCTATGATCCAGTGAATGTTGGAAATTTGATCTCTAGTTCTTCCTTTTCTAAACTCATGTTGGACATCTGGAAGTTCTTGGTTTGCATAATACTGAAGCCTGCTGCTGCTGCTAAGTTGCTTCAGTTGTGTCCGACTCTGTGCGACCCCCTGGACTGTAGCCCACCAGGCTCCCCCGTCCCTGGGATTCTCCAGGCAAGAACACTGGAGTGGGTTGCCATTTCCTTCTCCAATGCATGAAAGTGAAAAGTGAAAGTGAAGTTGCTCAGTCGTGTCCGACTTAGTGACCCCATGGATTGCAGCCTACCAAGCTCCTCCATCCATGGGGTTTTCCAGGCAAGAGTACTGGAGTGGGGTGCCATTGCCTTCTCCGATACTGAAGCCTAGCATGCAGTATTTTAAGTGTGACCTTACTAGCATGGGAGATGAGTACAGTTATCTGATGATATGAACATTCTTTAGTACTAACCCTCTTAGGAACTGGGATGAGGATTGACCTTTTCCAGTCCTGTGGCCACTGCTGGGTCTTCCAGATTTGCTAAGATGTTGAGTGCAACACTGATAGCATCATCCTTTAGGGTTTTGAATACCTTTACTGGAATTCCATCACATCCACTAGCTTTATTGACAGCAGTGCTTCCCAAGGCCCACTTAACTTCACCTTCCAGAATGTCTGACTCTGGCTGACAGACCACACCATCGTAGTTATCTGGTTCATTAAGATCTTTTTAATACAGTTCTTCCATGTATTCTTTCCATCTCTTCTTGATCTCATCTGAGTCTATCAGGTGTCTACCATTTCTGTCCTTTATTGTGCCAATCTTTGGGTGAAATAATCCCTTGATATTTCCAATTTCCTGAAGGGATCTCTCATCTTTCCGGTCTGTTGTTTTCCTCTAGTTTTATGCACTGTTCATTGAAGAAGGTCTTCTTGTCTCTCCATGCTATTCTTTGAAACTCTGCGTTTAGTTGGATGCACCTTTCCCTTTCTCCCTTGCTTTTCACTTCTCTTCTTTCTTCAGCTATTTGTAAAGCTTCCTCAGACAACCCCTTTGCATTCTTGCTTTTCTTTTTCTTGGGATGTTTTGTTCACTGCCTCCTGTTCAATATTACGTACCTCCATCCATAGTCCTTCAGGCACACTGTTTACTAGATCTAATCCCTGGAATTTGTTCGTCACCTCCACTGCATATTCATAAGGAATTGAGGTCGTACCTGGCTTACCTAGTGGTTTCCCCCACTTTCTTTAGTTAAAGCCTGAATTTTGCTGTGAGAAGCTGATAATCTGAGCCACATTCAGCTCCAGGTCTTGTTTTTTCTGACTGTATACAGCTTCTCCACCTTTGGCTACAAAGAGTATAATCAATTTGATTTTGATATTGACCATTTGGTGATGTCCATTTGTAAAGTTATCTCTTGTGTTGTTGAAAAGGGAGTTTGCTTTTTCAACAACATGAGGTTGCTTATGCCTTTTTAATTGTAGGATGTAGCTGATATCCTCAGGAGTGGGTCAGATCAACCAAGAAACCCAGCTTGAGTGTGTCTTTGCAACAACATAACCGTGTTGAATGCTTATAAAATATAGGAATGTGAGACAGAGCAACGGGGAAGATTGGTTAAGAGATGCCTCTTGTTTTTCCCCAGATACTTTGATGATACTTAATATTTTTACTGGGTTGAATCTGCTCAGTGTCTGAAGGAATTCAAGTCTAAAACCATTTCCACATGTAGTTTGTATCAGACTATAATTGGTCCAATATTTGAACCAGTTTGGGTTTTCATTTAATAAGATCCTTATTCCAGATCCAAATGACTATTGAATCATTTCCAAGCTTGAATTGATTCAAACTGTGACTCTTTCTGAATGATGACGGGTTGGATGATTGTTTCATGGAGACCTGTGAAGCTATGTGGGAGGGCTGGGATGGGATCTTTATATATCCGCCACTTGGTGGCTGATGAGTTCTGTAGCGGGACAATCCAGTGCTTCCAAGCCAGAGAACACTGAGCTATGACTGTCCACTGGGTGGGGCCTGTTCTTGCTTGTGACTCATAGTAAAATATTCTTAGGCTGGTTTGTCTCCAGACTCTCCCTCACTTTTTTCATCTATAGGAAGAAGGCACATTCAGGTCCGGGGTTGTGTTTAAATGAAAGATAATCATGAGGAAGCTGGATTCCATATTCAAAAGTGCATGCTCATTCGCTTCAGTTGTGTCCAGCTCTTTGAGACCCTATGAACTGTAGCCTGCCAGGTTCCTCAGTCCATGGGATTATCCAGGCAAGAATACTGGAGTGGGTTGCCATGCCCTCCTCCAGGGGATCTTCCCAACCCAGGGATTGAACCCACATCTCTTACATCTCCTGCACTGCCAGGTGAGTTCTTTACCACTAGGGCCACCTGGGAAACCCATATATTCAGAAGGGTTCAGTACAGATAGAGGAGTACAGGTGGTGATAGAGTGCTGCTCAAAGAACTCAACCAATGACTTTAACTCTATGTAAAATAGGCTGTTTTCTATAGAAATAATCAATTCTCAATGACAATAGAAAAACTGTGGTGTATAGGATTATTTGGAATCCTGAGACTACAGGAAACTTAGAAGTATTCAAAATATTTATATATAACTTTTGTCTGAATATTACTTCCATATCAGAAGATAAAGGCCACATTCTCATGACTAGGATGTGAGTGATTTAATGGCTCAATAGCACATTAAAAAAGTAGGAAGGTTAGCTGACAACTTTAGTTTCTATAAGCAATAGCAATGTGAGTTGTATGAATTCCTTAATCTAAAAGAACCAAATAGATACCATGTATTGCTTCATACATCTGTGCCCTTGTCAGGGTAATTGAAAACAGAGTTTTGGTGCATGTTTGGTAGGTTCTGATTAAAACTATAGGATCATGATCAAATAACCTTGTTTCTCTTCAAAACCATGGCCCTAGGCAGAAGTCAAAAGTGAAGCAACAATGCTATCTTAAAGTACTTCACCAACATATTTAACTCTCCTGTTCAGCCTATTTACAATTTTTTTCAAAAAGTATGCAGATTTAGTGATGTGTGTAGCAAAAGTTTCCTCTGATGAGAATCTTATTTTGTTTAAACTTCTATAGACTCTTCTTGGCACTTGGCACTATTTGAAAATTCTTGGGGTACTGCTACTGCTAAGTCACTTCAGTCGTGTCCGACTCTGTGCGACCCCAGAGACGGCAGCCCACGAGGCTCCCCTGTCCCTGAGATTCTCCAGGCAAGAACACTGGAGTGGGTTGCCATTTCCTTCTCCAATGCGTGAAAGTGAAGTCGCTCAGTCGTGTCCGACTCCTAGAGACCCCATGGACTGTAGCCTACCAGGCTCCTCCGTCCATGGGATTTTCCAGGCAAGAGTCCTGGAGTGGGGTGCCATTGCTTTCTCCGCTTGGGGTACTGGCCAAGCTAAATTACAAACTCATAATATTTTCCTTTAGTTAATAAACTCTCTAAGCCGGTGCTGGTCAAGCTAAATTACAAACTCATAATATTTTCCTTTAGTTAATAAACTCTCTAGCCAGGGAAGAATCTATCATAATTTATTTATGTCGTTTAAATGATAGGCCTCAAATCTGGTAGATTTTATTGCTGGTCTCTAAATATGTTATAGAAATCATCATTGATTCTTCATTTCCTTAAATATACTAGTCCAAATCTCAAATCACAGGGAGATCCGTAGGTCTGACTTTATAAGGCAAAGAGTCAAAAGACAAGAGACTAATTCTGATATCTTTTCATCATGTTTTAATTCATTCTGAGAATATTAAAGAAGGGCTTTGGTGGGAGAGTTTCCATGTTCCATGTTGGAATTGGTAGCATCCAAACTAAACAGGTTTCAGTATTTGTGGTAGCACCTGGGGCTTTAAATTCCTTTTTATCACTGGAGTTGTGAGAGAGACTTGACATTTACTTAATTTGGCTGGCAATACTCAAAAAATAAGAACCACAGTGGATAAAATGCATGGATTTTTAAAAAGTCACTTTTCTGCCCACCACCCATGGCAACAAGTTTGTTTATTTGGAAGAAGACTAAAACCTGAATTCCTACCAATAGTATGAACTGTAATAAATCTTAAGTTGTTCTTGTGTGAGAATGCTGGAGAACACACATAGACAGGATGCTTGTCTCAGCTATTCCTTTCTCTCCTACTGAATTATTTTCTGAAGAATGAGGTTGATCCAAATTCTCCATAACTCAGCATCAACATCTGGAAAATATGGCTTACTGGGTATGATTATATAGTGTTTGAAGAAAAGGGAATTGTTCATTTATGAATAGCATGAGAAATCTGCACTAAAAACCAATCTTGCTTTACACTTTATTTAGTAGAGTTTGGACTGCATACAAACTTAAGATATGAACACCATGATTTGTTGTGTAGATTTTTTTTGGTCCAGGTCTCCTGGTCTACTCTCTTTGGCTAGAATAAAAGTAAATCCTTAGAGGAGCCAAGCTGGGAACTCATTTTCTTCTCTTAAAGAATCAATGCTTGCAATAAGTTAATATCTACAAGGAATTTCCAAAATAATCAAGAATATACAACTGAAGTGATTGTGGTGTGACTTTTAGAGTAAAAGCAAGACTAGTTTCCTCAGAAAGGTAGTAATAATGTTTTTAGGTACCAGACATTCGGTAATGAATGTTTGAGTCAAGTCTAATAAAAGCATATCCATGTAGACACCCATCCTTTCTACCCAAATTTGGAGTGGGGTTCAGAGCTCAAAACAATGTTGCTTATCTAGCTATTTCAATATTAAATCATATAAAGAATAAATTAAGAGACTGAGGTAAGAATTAAGTACTTGATGAAGAAATTGGTTGATAATCTGTATGAACTTATTTTTTATTGGAGTTTAGTTGCTTTACGATGTTGTTAGTCTCTGCTGTATAGCAAAGTGAATCAGCTATCTGTATGCTGTTGCTGCTAAGTCACTTCAGTCATGTCCGACTGTGTACGACCCCATAGACGGCAGCCCACCAGGCTCTCCCGTCCCTGGGATTCTCCGGGCAAGAACACTGGAGTGGGTTGCCATTTCCTTTTCCAGTGCATGAAAGTGAAAACTGAAAGTGAAGTCGGTCAGTCGTGTCTGACTCTGAGCAACCTCATGGACTGGAGCCTACCAGGCTCCTCCACCCATGGGGTTTTCCAGGCAAGAGGACTGGAGTGGGGTGCCATTGCCTTCTCCAGCTATATGTATACATATATTCAATTCCTTCTTTTTCAACACAAAGCATTGAGTAGAGTTCCCTGAGTTCTACAGTAGGTTCTCATTAGTTATCTATTTTATACTTAGTAATGTATATATGTCAATAGGAATTCACTTGAACTCCCTGTCCCACCTTGGTGTCCATATATTTCTTCTCTACATATGTGTCCCTATTTCTGCTTTGCAAATAGGTTCATCTGTACCATTTTTCTAGATTCCACATATGTGCATCAATACATGATATTTGTTTCTGACTTACTTCACCCTGTATGACAGTCTCTAAGTCCATCCACGTCTCTGCAAATGGCAGAGTTTCATTCCTATTTATGGCTAAATAATACTCCATTTTATATATGTGCCACATCTTCTTTATCCATTCCTCTGTTGATGGACATTTAGTTTGCTTCTGTGTCCTGGCTATTGTAAATAGTGCCACAGTGAACATTGGGATGCATGTATTTTTTAAATTAATTGTTTTATTTTAATTAGAGGCTAATTACTTTAGAACATTGTAGTGAGCTGCTATCAAAAAGTCTACAAACAATAAATGCTGGAGAGGGTGCAGAGAAAAGGGAACCCTCTTACACTGTTGGTAGTAATGCAAACTAGTACAGCCACTATGGAGAACAGTGTGGAGATTCCTTAAAAAACTGGAAATAGAACTGCCATATGACCCCGAAATCCCACTGCTGGGCATACACACCGAGGAAACCAGAATTGAAAGAGACACGTGTACCCCAATGTTCATCACAGCACTGTTTACAATAGTTAGGACATGGAAGCAACCTAGATGTCCATCAGCAGACAAATGGATAAGAAAGCTGTGGTACATGTATCTTTTTAAATATGGTTTTCTTTAAATTAATTTCTCTTGGTATATGCCCAGGAAGGGATGGTTGGATAATATAGTAGCTCTATTTTTAGTTTCTTAAGAAATCTCCACACTGTTCTCCATAGTGGCTGTATCAATTTACATTTCCACCAACCAACAGTTCAAGAGTGTTCCCTTTTCTCCATAACCTCTCCAGCATTTATTGTTTGTAGATTTTTTAATGATGGCCATTCTGACTGGTGTGAGGTGATACCTCATTGTAGTTTTGATTTGCATTTCTCTAATAATCAGAGATGTTGAACATCTTTTCCTGTGCCTCTTGGCCATTTGTATGTCTTCTTTGGAGAAATGTCTACTTGGGACTTTTGCCCATTCTTTAATTGGATTGTTTGATATTGAACTGCATGAGATGTTTTGGAGATTAATCCCTCAGTCAGTTGCAAATATTCGTTTGCAAATATTTTCTCCCATTCTGAGGGTTGTCTTTTCATCTTGTTCATTTTGCTTTGTTGTGAAAAATCTTTTAAGTTTAATTAGGTTCCATTTGTTTATTTTTGTTTGTATTTTTTTTATTCTAGGAGGTGAGTCAAAACAGGTCTTGCTGCAATTTATGTCAAAGAGTGTTCTCCCTGTGTTTTCCTCTAAGATTTTTGTAGTGTCCGACCTTACATTTAGATATGTAATCCATTTTGAGTTTATTTTTGAATATGGTGTTAAAGGATGTTCTAATTTCATTATTTTACATGTTCAGTTCAGTTCAGTCACTCAGTCGTGTCCGACTCTTTGCGACCCCATGAATTGCAGCACGCCAGGCCTCCCTGTCCATCACCAACTCCCGGAGTTCATTCAAACTCATGTCCATCGAGTCGGTGACGCTATCCAGCCATCTCATCCTCTGTCGTCCCCTTCTCCTCCTGCCCCCAATCCCTCCCAGCATCAGAGTCTTTTCCAATGAGTCAACTCTTCACATGAGGTGGCCAAAGTATTGCAGTTGCAGCTGTAGCATCATTCCTTCCAAAGAAATCCCAGGGCTGATCTCCTTCAGGATGGACTGGTTGGATCTCCTTGCAGTCCAAGGGACTCTCAAGAGTCTTCTCCAACACCACAGTTCAAAAGCATCAATTCTTCAGTGCTCAGCTTTCTTCACAGTCCAATTTTACATGTAGCTGTCCAGTT
This sequence comes from Bison bison bison, assembly GCF_000754665.1. Taxonomy (NCBI): domain Eukaryota; kingdom Metazoa; phylum Chordata; class Mammalia; order Artiodactyla; family Bovidae; genus Bison; species Bison bison. Next base: position 3,341,502 of record NW_011494690.1, on the reverse strand, counting down.
TTCCTAGCACCACTTATTGAAGAGACTATCTTTTCTTCATTGTATATTCTTGCCTCCTTTGTCATTGATTAGGTGACCATAAGTGTGTGAGTTTATCTCTGGGCTTTCTGCCCAGTTCCATTGATCTATATTTCTGTTTTTGTGCCAGTACCATGCTGTCTTGATTACAATAGCTTTTTAGTATAGTCTAAAGTTAGGGACACTTATTCCTCCAGCTCTATTTTTCTTCTCAATATTGCTTTGTCTATTTGGAGTCTATTGTATTTCCCTACAAACTGTAAAATGTTTTATTCTAACTCTGTGAAAAATGCCATTGGTAGTTTGATAGACATTGGATTGAATCTGTAGATTGCTTTGGGTAGTATAGTCATTTTCACAATATTAATCTCCCAATCCAAGAACATGGTATATCTATCCATCTGTTTATGTCATCTTTGATTTCTTTCATCAGTATCTTTCGTAGTTTTCTGCATACAGGTCTTTTGCCTCTTTAGGTACGTTTATTCCTAGGTATTTTATTCAATCTATGTGAACTCTTAATGTTCTATGAAACTATGAAATTATATAAATAAGAGTACATTAGGCTCCTGATTGCATAGGTAAATTAAATGCAACAGGCTGTTCACTTGATGATTTCATAGCTATTGAAAAGCAATTAGTCAATTAAAAGAAACCCAAAAGCAATAATTTATTTAACTAGATTGAATACTTTTTTCATTATACATAGAAGTTAAGAGAAATTTGGAAAGGAGAAAGAGAATAAAAAATATAATCTTAGTTAACACAATAAACAAGAACAAAAAGAATTTTTCAAGGATTCCCAAATAGGGAATTTTAATTATTTTAAATGTATTTAAGTGTTAAAGTAATTAAACAAAGAGCTTATTAGACTAAGGTGGTTCTAATATCTTGGCAGCCTACGTAAACAAACTGAAACCTAAGTGATAACCAATTACTGTAAGTGCCTCAAGGTTAAGAAATTGAAACTTAAGGACAACCAATCACACTGACTAGGCTTTCCCAAATAAGGCAATAGATTAAGCAGTAGCCAATCAGATAACTGCTTTGCTTTGCTTCTGTGTCTGCTCTATAAGACTTTCTCTTAAAGTCACTCTTTAGTGACTAAACTCTTTAGCCACTGAAGAGTTCCTACTCATTTTTGGTTTGGCATTTAGCCATTTCAAATCAATGTTTACTCAAATAAACTCCAAAACTTTAATGTACTTCAGTTTATCTTTTAACATAAGGAAAATTTCTCCATTGATGGGAACTGATTTCCAGAATTAGAATACATTTAAATGAGCAAATATAGTCTGATAAACAAATATTTGCTTTAAAAAATAACATGTTTAAAAGGTACTCACTCATTCAGTGTGTTGGATCCTAGTGACCAGAAGGTTTAGTATAAAAAGGCTAGTCATGTAATTCTTCATGTGTTAGGCCAAAAGACTTAAGCACTTAGGAGATATTACATTTTGCTAAGGGGGTGTCATTTCAGGGTCACTTGTGGCAAAGGATCACTAAGAAGTGGGGTACAAGGTTTAGCAGCATCTCCAAGACAAAAATACAAGGGTAGCAGTAAGATGGGATCAGAAAAATGGAAAGGCTGATGGCTAAGGAAGATCAGAAAGACCAAAACAAGAAGATGATTCAACTTCAAAATTCATTAAGATATTTGGGAAAACATAACGAATACAAAAAATACAGTAATAAGGCAAGGGCTTCACAGAGTCTAAATTCAAGACAAAATAGCTGCTCAAATAAGGCAAAAACAAAAGAACTGAAAATATATAATACTAAATACAAGATCAGAAACCATGGTTGAAAGTCATTTCCTATTCCAGGGGATCTCTATGACCCAGGAATCTAATCTGTGTCTCTAGCATCTCCTGCATTGGCAGGTGGATTTTTTACAACTGCACCACCTGGGAAGTCCCTCAGAAAGAAGACAGGAAATAATTATATCACAGGAAATGCAACAAGTGGCACCCTTCCATACTTAGCAAAAATGTGGACAACCAGTATGAAGCACTTCAATACTGAGAACAACTTCTATCCCCTCTCACTTCTTGGTAGAGCAGTCAGTTCCAAGGCTCAATTAATCTAGAGTCTGCAGGTTGTAGCAGATTAGTCAATTCAGAAAATGAATATCTTGGCTGAATTGGGGAGTATGAAGACATGTCAGTGAGCATGCATATAAGGAATTCATTTATTAATTCACTTATTCAAAAACATTTTTGATGGATATCAGTTAAAAAATGGTAGAGGAAGGGCTTCCAAAGAAACCTCTTCTCCTTAAAAGTGTAAAAAGACTGGCCAAAAAAAAAAAAAAATCAAGATCAGTTTTTTTTTTAGAACTCTGGAAATTAATCAAAGGTTTACAGTAACTTGGGGAGCAATTATTCAAGAAAATGGCCAAATCCTGATAATAAAAGCAAACTTTGTGGTGATCTAATGTTCCCTAGTCCACCCCAACCCTCTACTGCTCCCATTCTGTGATAGCATTAAAATCCTACAGCCACCAATCACGGTGAAAACCAACAGTCTGGCAGCAACTGAAGAAGACAGAATGGGATTGGAACTCCTCCAAAGTTACCTTCCTGGAGAAGTTTTGACCTGTTCAGTGGTGCCATAGAAGATACCACTTCAAGGCTGTCTTTAATTGTCCTGACATAGAACTTGCTCACTGAAAACAACTTTTTCCAAGGGTGTCTGTCAAAAACAATCATAGGCAGCTATGGCTGCCTGAAGCAGTAGGTAACATTTGGAGGAGACAATAGGCTATTTAGAAATTGCATTTCTGATAAAGTTCTAGTATCCACACTATATAAGCAACTCATGTGCAATGTGTGTTTGTGTGTACTTGTTCATGGTGTCCAACTTTCTGTGACTCCATGGACTGTAGTCCACCAGTCTCCTCTGTCCATGCAATTTTTTAGGCAAGAATACTGGAGCAGGTTACCATTTCCTACTTTAGGGGATCTTCCCAACCCAGGCATCAAATCTGTATCTCTTCTCTCTCTTGCATTGGCAGGTAGATTCTTTACCACTGTACCTCCTGGGAAGAGCTCTCAACTCTAAAAAAACAACAAAATATGGGCAAACGATTTGAATAATAATTTTTCCAAAGAAAACATGAATGGCCAATAAGCACATAACAAGATGCTCAATATTATTATTCATTCAGATCAGATCAGATCAGATCAGTCGCTCAGCGTGTCCGACTCTTTGCGACCCCATGAATCGCAGCACGCCAGGCCTCCCTGTCCATCACCAACTCCCGGAGTTCACTCAGACTCATGTCCATCAAGTCAGTGATGCCATCCAGCCATCTCATCCTCTGTCGTCCCCTTCTCCTCTTGCCCCCAATCCCTCCCAGCATCAAAGTCTTTTCCAATGAGTCAACTCTTCTCATGAGGTGGCCAATGTATTATTCATTAGGTAAATTCAAATCAAAATCACAATAAGACCACCTTCATATCCATTAGGATTGCTATAATCAATAAGACAGAAGGTAGCAAGTACTGGAGAAGATCTTAAGAAATTGGAATCCACAATACACTATGGGTAGGAATGTAAAATGGTACAGCAACTTTGGAAAACAGTTTGGCAGTTTCTCAAAAAGTTAAACAGAGTTACCAGAAATTTCACTCCTTTGTATCTAAGAGAATTGAGACTATATATGCATATAAAAGGGGCTTCCCAGGTGGCTCAGTGGGTAAAGAATCTGCCTGCAATGCAGGAAACATGGGTTTGATACCCCAATCCGGGTCAGGAGGATCCTCTGGAGGAGGGAATGGCAACCCACTCCAATATTCCTGCCTGGAGAGTCCCATGGACAGAAGAGCCTGGTGGGCTACAGTCCATAGTGTCACAAGGCATCAGACATGACTGAAGCAACTGAGCACACACACATGTGCATGAATATAAAAACCTTTACATGAGTATCCATAATGACATTATTCATAATAGTCAAAAAGTGGAAACAATACAAATGCCAATCAACTGATGACTATATAAACATATGCTATGCTATGCTAAGTCACTTCAGTCGTGTCCGACTCTGTGTGACCCCAGAGATGGCAGCACACCAGGCTCCCCCGTCCCTGGGATTCTCCAGGCAAGAACACTGGAGTGGGTTGCCATTTCCTTCTCTAATGCATGAAAGTGAAAAGAGAAAGTGAAGTCGCTCAGTCATGTCCGACTCCTAGTGACCCCCTGGACTGCAGCCCACCAGGCTCCTCCATCCATGGGATTTTCCAGGCAAGTGTACTGGAGTGGGGTGCCATTGCCTTCTCCAATATAAACATAGTATGCTATATTCATACCAAACATTATTATTCACCAATAAAAGCAATGAAATACTGGTTCATGCTACAGTATGGTAGAACCTTGAAAGTTTTATGACAAGTAAAAGAAGTCAGACAAAAAAGTCACATATTGTATGATTTCATTTATTTGAAATGTTCAGAAAAGGTAAACCCATAGAGATGCAAAACAGATCAGTGGTTGGCAGGAGCTGGAGGGAGGGTAAAATTTGGAGTGACTGCTGTTGGGTTGAAATCTCTTTTGGGGCTCATAAAATCTTAGAAGATTATATAGTGAGTAATGGCTATTACTTACTCAGTAGACTTGCTCAGTCGTGTCCAACCCTTTGCGACCCCATGGACTGTAGCCTAGCAGGCTCCTCTGTCCATGGAATTTTCCAGGCCAGAATACTGGAGTGGGTTGCCATTTCCTTCTCCAGGGGATCCTCCCCACCCAGGGATAGAACCCAGGTCTTCCACATTGCAGGCAGACTTTTTACCATCTGAGCCACCAGGAAAGTCAATGGCTATACAACTTTGAATTAAAAAACACTGAATTGTACACTCTAAAATGTAGGATGAGTTTGGCATTGGGTAGATTTTACCTTTAGGAAAAAACTGTACTGAGGATCTAGCAAGTATCAGTTCCTATGTTGAGCACTGAAGTTAGAAGAGTGAGGTATGCTCCAGGCCCTGTGAGAGTCTAGTGAAAAATAAAGACATAAATACAGTTGATCCTGGCCTACTTTAAGTTGTATGTGAATTTTTGACTGCACAGGGTTGGCACCCCTAACTCCAACACTGTCCAAGGGTCAACTATAATTTACTATAATGAAAACCTGAAAAGGGGGAAATCAGAAGAAGCATGTAATGTTGTTGGGATATTAGGAAAAGCTTCACAAAGGAGGCAGCGTTTTTGAGCACTGAAGCAGCTCATCAGACAGGCAAAAGGGAGAATGAAATTCAAGGCATAGGAAAAAATTAGTCAAAGATCTAGAAATGTGGAAGAGCAGGCTCTGGCAGAAATTCAGTGCATAACACAGTGAGTTCCTACTTCTAAATTTAAGAGAGGCACTTTTAAAAAATGAGACCAGGCAATGAACAATCTAGCAATGTCTCACCAACTATGTAATATCTCCAAATAGAAATTCACATGACAAAAACTGTTTATACCAGTCAAGATTAGCTAAGTGTATATAAGATTTTTGTCAAAAATCACTTGTGGATGACTACCTAAATGACCAGTAAATAAATGATTCAGAGTAAATAAATGAATCTGTGGGCCTTTATATGGACTAAGACTTTGTGAAATTCAGTCCCTTGGATCTCACTAAATATAAAGCGTGGGAGAGTGGCTTCAAGTTACTGTATACTTTAGATGACTTTTTATTAAAATAAGATAGGTTAACAATGAAAGGGAAGAATAAAAGAATATTTCAACTATTTTTTCACATAATGAAGTAACTTTATTTATTCAGTTATTCTTTCTTTCAATGCTCATTTTGTGTTTATTTTGTGCCAGCTGGGTTAGTTCTCTAGTTGTCTAAAGCTAGGTAAAAAAAAGTAAGGATGAGAAGGGTGAAGGTCATACACTTTCTTAAATGTGTAGGGGTGGATACATAAGCAGCTTTAAAGGAACAATCACAAACCACAATCACAGAAAACTGATCAATCTGATTACATGGACCACAGCCTTGTCTAACTCAGTGAAACTATGAGCCATGCTGTGTAGGGCCACCCAAGACGGACCAGTCATGATGGAGAGTTCTGACAAAACGTGGTCCATTGGAGAAGGGAATGGTAAACCACTTCAGTATTCTTGCCTTGAGAGCCCCATGATTAGTGTAAAAAGGCAAATGATAGGACACTGAAAGATGAACTCCCTAGGTCGGAAGGTGCCCTAAATGCTATGGTAGATCAGTGGAGAAATAACTCCAGCAAGAATGAAGAGAGGGAGCCAAAGCAAAAACAACACCCAGTTGTGGATGCAACTCGTGATGGAAGTAAAAACCAATGCTGTAAAGAGCAATATTGCACAGGAACCTGGAATGTTAGGTCCATGAATCAAGGTAAACTGAGTGATCAAACAGGAGATGGCAAGAGTGAACATCAACATTTTAGGAATCAGTGAACATTTAGGGCCGGAAGGGGTGAATTTAACTCAGGTGACCATTATATCTACTACAGTGGGCAAGAATCCCTTAGAAGAAATGGAGTAGCTGTCATAGTAAACAAGAGATCAAAATGCAGTACTTGGGTACAATCTCAAAAAATAACAGAATGATCTCTGTTCATTTCTATGGCAAACCATACAATATCACAGTAATCCAAGTCTATGCCCCAAACAGTAATGCTGAAGATGCTGAAGTTGAATGGTTCTATGAAGACCTACAAGACCTTCTAGAACTAACAGCCAAAAAAGATGTCCTTTTCATTATAGGAGACTGGAATGCAGAAGTAGGAAGTCAAGAAACATCTGGAGTAACGGCAAATTTGGCCTTGGAGTACAGAATGAAGCAGGGCAAAGGCTAATAGTTTTGCCAAGAGAATGCACTGGTAATAGCAAACACCCTCTTCCAACAACACAAGAGAAGACTCTACACATGAAAATCACCAGATGGTCAATACCGAAATCAGATTGGTTATATTCTCTACAGCCAAGGATGGAGAAGCTCTATACAGTCAGCAAAAACAAGACTGGGGGATGACTGTGGCTCAGATCATGAACTCGTTATTGCCAAATTCAGACTTAAATTGAAAAAAGTAGGGAAAACCACTATACCATTCAGGTATGACCTAAATCAAACCCCTTAGTATTATACAGTGGAAGTGAGAAATAGATTCAAGGGATTAGATCTCATAGACAGAATGCCTGACGAACTATGGACAGAAGTTTGTGACATTGTACAGGAGGCAGGGATCAAGACCATCCCCATGGAAAAGAAATGCAAAAAGGAAAAATGGCTGTCTGAGGAGGCCTTACAAATAGCTGTGAAAAGAAGGGAAGCAAAAAGCAAAGGGGAAAGGAAAGATATACCCATTTGAATGCAGAGTTCCAAAGAATAGCAAGGAGAGATAAGAAAGCCTTCCTCAATGATCAGTGCAAAGAAATAGGTGAAAACAACAGAATGGGAAAGACTAGAGATCTTTTCCAAGAAATTTAGAGATACCAAGGGAACATTTCGTGTAAAGATGGGCACAATAAAGGACCTAAATTGTATGGACCTAACAGAAGCAGAAGATATTAAGAGGAGGTGGCAAGAACACACAGAAAAACTGTACAAAAAAGATCTTCATGACCCAGATAATCACGATGGTGTGATCACTGACCTAGAGCCAGACATCCTGGAATGTGAAGTCAAGTGGGCCTTAGCAAGCATCACTATGAACAAAGCTAGTGGAGGTGATGGAATTGCAGTTGAGTTATTTCAAATCCTAAAAGATGATGCTGTGAAAGTGCTGCACTCACTATGCCAGCAAATTTGGAAAACTCAACAGTGGCCCCAGGACTGGAAAAGATCAGTTTTCATTCCAATCCCAAAGAAAGGCAATGCCAAAGAATGCTCAAACTACCACACAACTGCACTCATCTCACACACTGGTAAAGTAATGCTCAAAATTCTCCAAGCCAGACTTCAGCAATACATGAACCGTGAACTTCCAGATGTAGGACAGACAGATGATAAAAGTTGGACAGAATACCATTAGACAATAGATTGTAAAGAAAAGAGAGCGGCTAAAGTGGCCAGAAGTTGAGGGGCCAAGATCTCAGAGAACAGGTGCATGTATTAAGAGAGTCTCATGTTTTACACTACTCTTTCCCCCCAGGGCATTTCTGAATTCAAGTCATGGGCCATGGAAACAGAACAAAGTGGTGACCTAGTGCTGTGGTAGTCTCACTGGGCCACAGCAGCAAAACATCCAGGACTTGAGTCAAGGTACTGGAGAAAAGGGAACCAAAGGAAGGTGAGTCTGACTTTCTGCGTTCAATTTTTGCTTTGGTGCATTTTTATGTCTTCTAAGCTATATATACAAGTTAGGAGACTGAAAATCAAAGCAGAAAGCTGTTGGCAATACTAAAATACTAAACAAATTTTAATAGTTGGTGCTAAGGATGTAAAAGTTGGAGTTCAGAACGTTCTGAGTAGAAAAGACCAACGAAATATCCCAAATTTCCCACTGACTTTTTTTTTCCTTTTATTGAGAAATGCTTGATTTACAATGTTATAAATGGTTCAGGTTTATATAACAGTGGTTCACAATTTCAAAGGTTATACTCCACTGGTAATTATTATAAAATATTGGCTATATTCCCTGTATTGTACAGTATATACAACTATATACAAGCTATATCCTTGTAGCTTATTTTGTACATAATGGTTTGTAACTCTAAATCCCCTACCCCTATCCTGCCCCTCCCCACCTCTCTTCCCACTGGTAACTACTGGTGTTATTATCTGTGAGTTTCCTTTTTTCTTATATTCGTTAGTTCGCTTTAGTTTTAAGACTCATATGTGATATTATATGCTATTTGTGTTTCTCTCCCTAACATATTTCACTTAGCATAATGCCATCCAAATCCATCCATGTTTTTGCAAATGCCAAAATTTCAATTTTTAATGGCCAAGTAGCATCCTATTGTATATATATTCTGTATATTCTTTATACGTTCACATGCTGATGGACACTTAGGTGGCTTCCATATTTTGTAAATTGTAAATCATGCTGCTATGAACATTGGAGTCCATTATCTTTTTGAATTGGTGGATTTTTTATTTTTTGATGTATACTCAGGAGTGGAATTGCTGGGTCATAAAATACTACTGTATTCTAGCTTTTGAGACAATTTCATACTGCTTTCCACAGTGGTGGAACCAATTTACATTCCTACCAACCATGTAAAAGTTTCCTTTTTCCATATCCTTGCCAACATTTGTTATTTGTAGACTTTGTAGGCCTATGATAGCCATTCTGACAAGTGTGAGGTGAAATCTCATTGAGGTTTTGATTTGTGTTTTTCTGATGATTAACAGTGTTGAGCATCTTTTCATGTGCCTGTTGACTATCGGTAGGTTTTCTTTGGAGAAATGTGTATTCAGGTATTCTGTGCAATTTTAAATTGGATTGTTTGATTTTTTGCTGTTGAGTTGTATAAGCTGTTGAGTTGTATAAGTTGTATAAATTTGTTTAGTATTTTAGCCTCTTGCCAACAGCTTTCTGCTTTGATTTTCAGTCTCCTAACTTATATATATAGCTTAGAAGACATAAAAATGCACCAAAGCAAAAATTGAATTCAGAAAGTCAGACTCACCTTCCTTTGGTTCCCTTTTCTCCAGTACCTTGACTCAAGTCCTGGATGTTTTGTTGCTCTGGCTCAGTAAGACTACCACAGCACTAGGTCACCACTTTGTTCTGTTTCCATGCCCCATGATTTGAATATATCATGTATAACATGTATATATACATGTTACTTTTGGTTTGTTCACTTTTATTGAAGTATAGTGATTTATAGTGTATTACAGGTGTACAGTAAAGTGATATGTGTGTATACATTATATATATATATATACTTTTTCACATTCTTTTACCTTATAGATTATTACAAAATATTGAGTATAGCTCCCTGTGATACGCAGTAGGTAGGTCCTTGTTGGCTATGTATTTTATATTTTGTAGTATTTTTATGTTAGTCCCAAACTGCTAAATTTATCCCTCCCCACTTTTCCCCTTTGGTAACCATAAGTTTGTTTTCTGTGTCTATGGTTTTATTTCTGTTTTGTAAATGAGTTAATTTGTATATATTTTTTTGGATTCCATGTGTAGATGACACCATATGATAATTTGTTTTTTTTTCTGGCTTACATATCTTAATATGATCTCTAGGTCCATCCAGTTGCTGAAAATGACGTAGTTTCATCCATTTTTATGGCTGAGTAGTATTCCATTGTGTGTGTGTGTACACATGCCACATCATTTTTTTTAAAGCAAACTTTTTTATTGCAGTAAGTTGACATATAATATTACCTAAGTTTCATGTGTACAACATGGTGGTAGTGGTGTTCTGTCGTGTTGGACTCTTTACAACCCTATGAACTGGAGCCCTCCAGGCTCCTCTAGTCCATGGCGTTTCCCAGGCAAGAATACTGGAGTGGATTGCCATTTCCCGCTCCAGGGGATCTTCCCAACCCAGTGATCAAACCTGAGTCTCCTGCGTCTCCTGTATTGGCAGGCACATTCTTAAACCACTGCACCATTCATAATTTTTAAAGGTTACATTCCATTTATAGCTATTATAAAATATTGGTTGTATTTTCTGTGTTCTGCAATGCATCTTTGTAGCTTTTGTACTTTTTAAAATTTATTTTTAATTGGAAGAAAATTGCTTTACAATGTTGTGTTGGTTTCTGCCATATAAGAATATGAATCAACCATAAGTATACATATGTCCCCTCCCTCCTGAACCTCCCTTCCACCTCCTACCCCATCCCACCTCCCTAGGTTGTCACAGAGCACCAGGTCAATTTCCTTGTGTTGTACAGCAACTTCCCACTAGCTATCTTTTTACATATGATAATGTATAAGTTTCACTGCTGCTCTTTCAGTTCGTCCCACCCTCTCCTCCTGCTGTGTCCACAAGTCTGTTCTCTATGTCTACATCTCTGTTGTTGTTGTTCAATTACCAAGTCGTGTCCAACTCTTTGCAACCCCATGGACTGCAGTGTGCCAGGCCTCCTGGTCCCTCACTTTCTCACAGAGTTTGCCCAAGTTCATGTTCATTGAGTTGGTGATGCTATCCAACCATCTCATCCTCTGCCACTCTTTTCTCCTTTTGCCTTCAGTCTTTCCCACCATCGGGGTCTTTTCCAATGAGTCGGTTCTTCCCATCAAGTGGCCAAAGTATTGGAGCTTCAGCATGAGTCCTTCCAGTGAGTATTCAGGGTTGATTTCCTTTAGGATTGACTGATTTTCTCTCCTTGCTGTCCAAGGGACTCTCAAAAGTCTTCTCCAACACCACAGTTCAAATGCATCAATTCTTTGGTGTTCAGCTGTCTTTATGGTCCAAATCTCACATCTGTACATGAATACTGGAAAAATCATACCTTTGACTATATGCACCTTTGTTCACAAAGTAATGTCTCTGCTTTTGAATATGCTGTCTGGGTTTGTCATAGCTTTCCTTCCAAGAAGCAGGTGTCTTCTAATTTCATGGCTGCAGTCACCATTTGCAGTGATTTTGGAGCCCATGAAGAGGAAATCTGTCACTGCTTTAACTTTTTCCCCTTCTATTTGCCATGGAGTGATGGGACTGGATGCCATGATCTTGTTTTTTTTTTTTAATATTGAGTTTTTTTACTCTCCTCTTTTACCCTTATCAAGAGGCTCTTTAGTTCCTCTTTGCTTTTTGCCATTAGAGTGGTATCATCTACATATCTGAGGTTATTGATATTTCTCCCTGCAATCTTGATTCTAGCTTGAAACTCATCCAGCCCAACATTTCACATGATATACTCTGCATAGAAGTTAAATGAACAGGGTGACAATATACAGCCTTGTTGTACTCCTTTCCCAGTTTTGAACCATTAGTTGTTCCATGTAATGTTCTGACTGTTGCTTCTTGACCCACATACAGGTTTCTCAGGAGACAGATAAGATGGTACATCTTATTCCTGCCCTGTTCATCATCAGTACTGTTTTTCTATGTTCCATACATACGTGTTAATATACAATATTTGTTTTTCTCTTCCTGACTTAATTCATTCTGTACAACAGGTATATCCACCTCAGTTCAACTGACTCAAATTCATTCCTTTTTATACGTAAGTAATAGCCCATCGTATATATTTACCACAACTTCTTTATCCATAAATCTGCCAATGGACATTTAGGTTGTTTCAATGTCCTGGCTACTGTAAATTGTGCTGCAATGAACATTAGCATACATGTGTTTTTTGAATTATGGTTTTCTCAGGGTATATGCCCAGTAGTGGCATTGTTCTTATATATACCATATCATCTTTATTCATTCATCTTTTGATGGACACTTAGGTTGCTTCCATGTCTTGGCTATTGTAAATAGTGCTGCAAAGACCATTTGGTTACATGTACTTTTTTGAATTATTATTTTCTCCAGATACATGCCCAGAAGTGCAAGGTGATATGGTATCTTTATTTTTAGTTTCTTAAGGAACATCCATAATTTCCATATTGGCTGTACCAATTTATATTCCCACCAATCATGTCTGAAGGATCCTTTTCCTCCACACCCTCTCCAGCGTTTATTATTTGTAGACTTTTTAAAGATTTATTTATTTTTAATTGGAAGATAATTGCTCTACAATGTTGTATTGGTTTCTGCTATACAATAACATGAATCAGCCATAGGTGTATATATGTCTTCTCCCTCTTGAACCTACCTCCCACTCTATCCCACCCCTATAGGCTGTCACAGAGCACCAGGTTGAGCTCCCTGCATCATACATCAAATTCCCACTGGATATCTATTTTACATAGGGTAATGTATGTGTTTCAATGCTACTCTTTCCATTTGTCCCACCCTCTCTTTCCCCACCATGTCCAAAAGTCTGTTCTCTATGTCTGTGTCTCTACTGCTGCTGCTGCATCATTTCAGTCGTGTCTGACTCTGTGTGACCCCACAGACAGAAGCCCACCAAGCTCCCCCATCCCTGGGATTTTCCAGGCAAGAACACTGGAGTGGGTTGCCATTTCCTTCTCCAATGCATGAAAGTGAAAAGGGAAAGTGAAGTCGCCCAGTCATGTCCAACTCTTCGTGACCCCATGGACTGCAGCCCATCAGGCTCCTCCGTCCGTGGGATTTTCCAGGCAAGAGTACTGGAGTGGGGTGCCCTGCAAATAAGTTCATCAGTACCATTCTTCTAGTCCATATATGGGTGTTAATATACGATGTTTGTTTTTCTCTTTCTCACTCTGTATAAGTCTCTAGGTTCATCTACCTCATCAGAACTGACTCAGAAGCATTCCTTTTTATGGTTGAGTAATATTCCATCATAAATATGTACCAAAGCTTCTTTATCCATTCATTTGTCGATGGACATCTAGGTTGTTTTCATGTCCTGGCTGTTGTAAATAGTGTTGCAATGAACGTTGAACACATGCAAGGTACATGTGTCTTTTTGAATTATGGTTTTCTCATGCTATGTGCCCAGTAGTGGGATTTCTGGGTCATATGGAAGTTTTATTCCTAGTTGTTGTTTTTTGTTTTTGTTTTTTTATGAAATCTCCATGCTGTTCTCCATAATCACTGTGCAAGAGGGTTCCCATCAACTATGCAAGAGATTTCTCTTTTCTCCACATCCTCCCCAGCATTTATTGTTAGTAGATTTTTTGATGATGGCCATTCTGACCAGAGTGAGGTGATATTTCATTGTAGTTTTGATTTGCATTTGTCTAATAATTAGCAATGTTGAGAATCTTTTCATGTGCCATTTGACCAACTGTATGTCTTCTGGAGAAATGTCTACTTAGGTCTTAAACCCATTTTTTGATTGTTTTTTTGTTTTTTTTATATTGAACTGCATGAGCTGTTTGTAATTAAATATTTTGGAGATTAATTTCTTGTCAGTCATATGGTTTCCAAATATTTTCTCCTTCTGTAGGTTGTCTTTTCTTTTATTTATGGTTTCCTTTGCTGTGCAAAAGCTTTTGAGTTTAATTAGGTCTCATTTGTTTATTTCCATTACTCTAGGAGATGGATTCAAAGAGATAATGCTGCAATTTATGTCAAAGAGCATTCTGCCTATGTTTTCTCCTGAGTTTTATAGTGTCCGGTCTTACATTTTACATTTTTAATCCATTTTGAGTTTATTTCTATGTATGGTGTTAGAAAATGTTCTAACTGCATTATTTTACATCTAGTTGTCCAGTTTTCATATCACCACTTATTGAAGAGATTGTCTTTTCTCCACTGTATATTCATGCCTCCATTGTTATAGATTAATTGATTGTAAGTACATGGATTTACTTATGGGATTTCTATCCTGTTCCATTGATTTATATTTGTTTCTGTGCCAGTACCATACTTTTTTGATTCCTTCAGCTTTGTAACATGATCTGAAGACTGGCAGCCTAATTACTCAAGCTCCATTTTTCTTTCTGAAGTTTTCTCTGGCTGTTTGTGTTGCCACTCAAATTTAAAATTTTGGTTCAAGTTCTGTGACAAATGCCAATGGTAATTTGTTAGGGGTTACATAGAATCTGTAGATTGTCTTGGGTAGTATGGTCATTTTAACAATATTAATTCTTGAAATCTATGAACACATTATATCTTTATATCTGTTTCTGCTCAATTTCTTTAATCAGTTTCTTATAACTTTCCAAGTATAGATCTTTTTCACAACTGAGATTTTCAAAAAAGGTATACTCTAAAACTAGTAGCAGATTAAAATAGGCCAGCCTTGAGTAGCTCAAGATGATCTGCCCATCAGAGACAGCCTCTTCAATAAATGGTGCTGGGAAAACTGGACAGCTACATATAAAAGAATGAAATCAGAACACTAACACCTAACACCAGAACACTAACACTAAATTCCTAACACCATATACAAAGATAAACTCAAAATGGGTTAAAGACCTAAATGTAAGACCAGAAACTATGAAACTCTTAAAGGAAAACATAGGCAGAACACTTGATGACATAAAGCAAGATCCTCTATGACCCACCTCCTCAAGTAATGGAAACAAAAGTAAACAAGTGAGACCTGATTAAACTTAAAAGCTTTTGCACAGCAAAGGAAACTATAAGCAAGGTGAAAAGACAATCCTCAGAATGGGAGAAAATAATAGCAAATGAAACAACTTACAAAGGATTATTTCCAAAATACACAAGCAGCTCATACAACTCAATACCAGAAAACCAAACAACCCAATACAAAAAGTGGGAAAAAGACATTTCT
>NW_011494690.1:3322514-3325966 GCF_000754665.1 Bison bison bison | reverse complement strand
AGTGGAAGCAAGCTAGATGTCCATCAACAGATGAATGGATAAAGAAGTTGTGATACATATACACAATGGAATATTACTCAGCCATAAAAAGGAATGCCTTTGAGTTCTGATGAGGTGGATGAACCTAGACCCTCTTATACGGAGTGAAGTAAGTCAGAAAGAGAAAGATAAATATAATATTCTAACACATATATACAGAATCTAGAAAAATGGTACTGAAGAATTTACTTACAGGGCAGCAATGGAGAAACAGACAATGAGAATAGACTTATGGACATGGGGAGAGGGGTAAAAGGGTGAGATGTGTGGAAAGAGTAACATGGAAACTTACATTACCATATGTAAAATAGATAACCAACAGGAATTTGCTGTATGTCTCAGGAAACTCAAACGGGGCTCTGTATCAACCTAGAGGGGTGGGATGGGGAGGCAGATGTGAGGGAGGTTCAAAAGGGAGGGCATATATGTATGCCTATGGCTCATTCATGTTGAGGTTTGACAGAAAACAACAAAATTCTGTAAAGCAATTATCCTTTGATTAAAAAAAAAATCTGCTCATATGTTATCAACCTAGAAAAAAATTAAATACTCCTTAAAAGATGATGACTAATCAGATGTCTTATAATATTTCAAACATTAGATTCAACATTCAGTTAAACTTTACTAGTTAGGAAAGTGAAAGTGTAAGTTGCTCAGTTGTGTCCAGCTCTTTGAGACCCTTTGGACTGTAGCCCAAGTTCCTCTTTCCATGTGATTCTCCAGGCAAGAATACTGGAGTCATGTCCAACTCTATTACTCCATGGACTGTGACCTGCCAGGCTCCTCTGTCCTTGGGATTTCCCATCAAGAATACTGGAGTGGGTTGCAATTTCCTTCTTCAGGGTATCTTCCCGACCCAGGGATCAAACTCAGGTCTCCTGCATTAGGAGGCAGGTTCTTTACCACTGAGCCACCTGGAAAGCCCATTACTAGGTGTATTAGAAAACAAAACAAAAATGTAGCTTAAAAACAAATAATAGAAATAAACCAACCAGTGATTTGCATATTAGAATTATCAAATATAAACACTAAAATAATTATAATTGGAATTTTTGACAAAACAAATAAAAAGATGGAGAATTTCATTAAACTGGAATATGTGAAAAAATTTAAAGGGAAATTTTCAAACAAAAAATAAAATAATTTAATTAAGAATTTAAAAAATGGATTTAAAAACATATTAGACACACCAGAAAAGAGGATTAGTGAACTGAAAAAAAGGTCAGTAGAAAGTGTCCAAAATAAAGTCCAAAGAAGGAAAAAATATTTTAAAAATTTTTGAAGAGATAAGAGATATGTGGAATCAGATGTAAGGATTTAACATACATGTAATTGGACGAGAGGCTGTGGAAGACGCAATACTTGAAAAGCTCCTGAATGAGAATTTTCTAAAACTATCAAAAGATATCAAGTCATAAATTCAGGAAGGTCTGCAAATCTCAGGATATAGAAAGGAAATCAGGATGAAATGAAAACAGGATGAAATCAAAGAGAACCATGTCTAGGCACATCATAGTAAAGTTGCAACAAAGGCAAAAGAGAAAAATCTTTTAAAAAGCAAGGAAAAAACATACTACCTTCAAAGAGGCAGCAAGACTGACAGCTTAACTCTTAAAGAAGCAATAGAAACCATGAAACAATTGATTTACATCTTTGAAATAATGTAAGGAAATGTGAATTTAGAATTCTGTACCTAATGAGCATATTCATCAAAAATGAAGGCAAAATAAATACTTTTTCAGACAAAAGCTTAGCATTCATCATCATTTGTCCTTCACTAAAATACTAAAGAATTTTTTACAGAAGGAAAACGATCCTAGAAAGAGGATTAATAATGCAGAAAGGAATAATGAACAACAGAAAGAATAACTACAGTGTAAATATAAATACATATTAATTAAAACAATAATACTAATGTTTTGGGGTTTAAAAATATATGTTGTATTGAAACACACAATACCAAAAGCACAAGGAGAGTTAAAAGGTGTTAAGCTGTTATAAACCCTTGAGGCATTATGCTGAGCAAAATAAATCAGACAGAGAAAGGCAAATACTAAATGGTTTCACTTACATATGGAATCTAAAAAAATGTATTTACAGGGCAGCAGTGGAGAAACAGACATAGAGAATAGACTTATGGACATGGGGAGAGGGGGAGATGTATGGAAAGAGTAACATGGAAACTTACATTACCATATGTAAAATAGAAAACCAACAGGAATTTGCTGTATGTCTCAGGAAACTGAGACTTCCCTGGTGGCTCAGATGGTGAAGCATCTGCCTACAATGTGGGAGACCTGGGTTCGATCCCTGAGTTGGGAAGACCCTCTGGAGAATGAAATGGCAACCCACTCCAGTACTCTTGCCTGGAAAATCCCATGGATGGAGGAGCGTGGTAGTACAGTCTATGGGGTCACAAAGAGTTGGACACAACTGAGCGACTTCACTTTCACTTTCTAGAAACTGAAGCGGGGTTCTGTATCAACCTAGAGGGGTGGGATGGGGAGGGAGATGGGAGGGAGTTTCAAAAGTGAGTGGATATATGTATGCCTATGGCTCATTTGTGTTAAGGTCTGACAGAAAACAACAAAATTCTTTGAAACAATTATCCTTCAATTAAAAAATAAATTAAAAAATTTTTTTTAAGTTTTAAGGGTAAAAAAAACAAAACTGAACTCATAAAATAGAACAGATTGATAGAAGCAAAGAGTTCAGGGATGGGGGAAATTTGTGAAACTGGTCGAAAGGTACAAACTTCCAGTTATAAATAATTTCAGTGACATAATATACAACATGATAAATATAGATATCAATACTGTAATGTATATTTGAACATTACTAAGGGAATAGATCTTAAAAATTCTCATCAATTGAGAAAAATTATATGAGGCCAAGGATATTATAATTAAACATATAATAATTGAGATCCAAAATAAGAGTGTTGCCAACTAATAAGGAAAGAAATTGAATAATTATAAATACTTTACTTTGCAGTATTACTAGACATAAAGTAAAATTTCTATACTCAACAATTCTAGAGATAAAGATTTCAAAATAGTGAATATATGTATAAACTGATTCACTTTGCTGTACACCTGAAACTAACACAACATTGTAAATCAACTGTGCTCCAATGAAATTTTTTTAAAGATTTCATTTTGACAAATTTAAAAGGAAGATTAATACTTCTAAATATTTCAGTATTAAATGTTAGAGATAATTACTGTATTATATTAATAGCAATAGAGGGACATTTCATTTTAATAAAATACAGGGAAGATATATAACCTAAATTTACATCCAACTAGTAAAATAGCCTTATTTTTAAGATTAACAGAATTAAATGGAGAAATAAACGATTCCACAGTCATGCATAGAATGACTACAGAATGTTCAGTATTTTCAAATACTCA
>NW_011494690.1:3263115-3321694 GCF_000754665.1 Bison bison bison | reverse complement strand
CCTTCATGTGGACAGGGTTATCAGCTCCATATGGTTTGCATTCTCTTGTGCTTCATGGCTTTCTGTCTCTTCTCTTGTGTTTCCCCTGCCTAGAACCCCCTTCTTCACTTATCAGCCAAGTGAGATCCAATAGGACTCCCTCTCTGAGACTCATGGTCCTTTCTGACAAAAATGAATGGCTATCTTGTCCGTGCTTTACTGTTGTTGTTTTTTTAAGCATGTCAATTATAGCAGTTTTGTCCAGATGTGTTATTTATCTCTTTAAATATTTTCTTTCCCTTATATAATACCATGAACTCCACAAAATTAGGGTCCATGTTTCATTTTTTAATAATAATATTGTGCTCTTACTATGAGCCAGGCTCATAGCATAAGCCTCACAGCAACCCTTATAGTTATTTGTCATGCTCACTGTAAAGAAAAAGTCAGAGAGGTGAGGCAACTTGCCTGAAATCAACAACAATTTAAGTGACAGAGCAAAGAGTGAATCTCAGTTTGTCTGAATTGAGAGCCTGATTCTTATCCACTTTCTTCATCTTACCAGTTTTACCTTTGAGAAAGTTCTCTGGTGCTTAATAAAGGTTTGACATTAAGGGCAAGATTTTTCCGTAACTATGTAAGTGCCCCAAAGAACATGTTTGTAATAGTATCAGGTAGAACTGATGAATGCAGAAACTATGTATCTAATAGAAATTTCTTTCTATATATGTTTAAGCCAATAAGTAAATGAGCAGATTCTCTGAATTCCAAGGATGCATTTTATTAAAGAAAGCAGAGGAACAAGTGTATTGAAACCTCAAAGGAGTGTTTGCTTACAGAGATGTTCGGAAAGAGTGACAATGCCAAGCACACAGCCACAAAGGAAGGGCCACAAAACTTCCCTCCTGAAACAGCAGACTATGAGTGAGAAATCCAGTTGATTTAATACTGTTCTTCTCTACAAGAAAACACTTTGAGTAGGGACCAGCCTTAAGCTTCCGTAAGAAGTCACCACTTTTCTCTTCTCCAAAGTCACTTAATCAGGATAAAGTAGGTCCATGAATTCTTCAGAAATGCACAGAGAGGGGGTGCCTTAGCAGCTCAGAAACATACATCTCCCTTTAGTCTAATCATTACCTGATTGACTGCTGGAAGTTCGTGTTGTCACTGGAGAGAGCAACTGGTACTCTGAGTCAATTCTCGATTCAGGCAATAGTCTCATTTGATGAGTTTTATATCCCCTTCGTGTCATTAGTTGTTTTGTTTTCTATTCTTGGAGGTCTTGCCAGTGACAGTATTGCACTGAGATACAGATATAGTGCCACTTTCTTGTGGAAAAGTGAAAGTCACTCAGTTGTGTCCAACTATTTGCATCCCCATGGACTATACAGTCCATGGAATTCTCCAGGCCAGAATACTGGAAGGGGTAGCCTTTCCCTCCTCCAGGGGATCTTCCCAACCCAGGCATCAAAGCCAGGTCTCCTGCATTGCAGGCAGATTCTTTACCAGCTGAACCACAAGGGAAGCCCATTTCCTGTAGAAGGAGGAACCAAAGCAAGTGTCAACAGCTCCTGTCAAGAAAGAGGTCAGAGTAATTGGCAGGGCTGTCTCAGATCAGTGACTTAATCCCCTCCTAGGAAGGGTGGGAATAATGAAAACAGCTTTTTATGATGTTTAGATGACTATGGAGACTCACTTTAAGCCTGCACATAGAGTAGAGAGACAAATGTTGCTCTTAGAGCCTGGGAAATCATATGCAGAGGAAATTTGAGGACATTACTTTCCAGTTCTTTATTTTCCTCCTTGCCTTGCCATTTTTTTCTTTCAGCCAAATATTGGGGCATTGGCTGAATTGCTCTTAAAATACACAATTCTTCTTCCTGCAATACGACCCCTGGTAAGAGAGCGAGAGAACTGATGCAGATACATACTGCTGAAGCTTAATTCCTATTCCTTGATCTGGGTTAAAGGACAAAGAGTGGGAAAAGTAGGAGTCCTTCCCTTCACTTTTTTATTTTACTCTTTTTTCTGTGCACATTTTATCTCTGATTCAATAATCAAGTTCTCAGATACAGGCTTGGAACCCACCCCCCACCCCACCCCCGCATTAATTAATTAGTTTCCTGACCTCAGAGGCTGTGTTCTTCAGCTCAGCAAGGACTGTGGTGTTCTCTTGCTATCTGATACTCACCATGTGTAAGCAATATTATAAAGACTCAGGCCTTTAGTAGAACCTGGGACAGTGATTATCGGGACATGTATTAACAATACAGTGGGAGGCTACTGGGTTGAGTGCTGCTCTAAGGCCAAGGAGGTGGCTGGGTCCCAGCAGCAGGTACATTTGACTTCATCCTGCCTTTGGTCTTACCCCAATCAGCATGTTATCTCAACTCTGAAGGCCCCCAGTGATGACTGCTCCTCAGTCTCCAATGGACAAGAATTGAAGAAAAATTACCTTGAGGATATCTTCCACTCTTTTACGAAGTTACCAGAGTTATTAAGTGCCCAGGGTCTGTCTGTCGGTCAGTTCTTTGGCTAAGGCTGCCTTCAAACTCTGATTCATCCTCTGCCTAACCATCCCCTGCCCCACCCTAATCGCCCATCATATTTTGAAAGTTTAATCCCTGTCTCTGCTCACTGGCAGGCCTTACTCCTCTTAAGCATGGTTCTCATTTCCTTACTTTTATAAGCTGGTGACTATCCAGTTTTCTCCTAGGCTGCAATGTGCAACACAAAAACAAGTCATTTAAAATCTGCTTCTTTGGGTTCTGGACCAATCTGGATACCAACTGGACAGGTCCAGGAGTTGATAACAGATACCCATCCCAAACTTGGCAGGTCTGGTGGGGGAAACTGAAGGAAAAGATGTGTTTGCAAAAGATAAGAACCATCTGACTGGCTATACCAGTGTCTGGGGAATTCTATATCAAGTACGTTTCTTCTACTGGATTCAAACATTGTCACAGTACACTGCTTAGCAAAGGGAAATAATATGTCTTTATATGCTAGGGGCGTGGGTGGTAAAAGAGGAAGAGTATGGCCTCTGATGTTTGTAGTTCTCAGATTGAAAGTATGGACAGCTCCACCATTATTATCTCTATATCCTCAGCAACATCCCCAACCTCTGTAAGCCTCAGTTTCTCTATTAGTGAATTGAGAATCATATTAGAATCTTCATTATAGGGTTGTTACAAAGATGAAATGAAATAAAGCATTGCAAAACATGTAAAGTACTTAGCCCATGGCAAAGTGTAATGAAGACTTCTGTTAATATGAGATAAAAGTATCTTTTCATTAACAATCCAAAAGGAAATTCATTGGAAGGACTGATGTTGAAACTCCAAAGCTTTGGCCACTTCATGTAAAGAGCTGACTCACTGGAAAAGACCCTGATGCTAGGAAAGATTGAGGGAAGGAGGAGAAGGGGGCAACAGAGGATGAGATGGTTGGATGGCATCAGCAAGTCAATGGACATGAATTTGAGCAAACTCTGAGAGATAGTGAAGGACAGGGAAGCTTGGTGTGCTGCAGTCCATGGGGTCACAAAGAGTCAGACACAACTTAGCGACTGAACAACAACAGCTTTCATGAACAAAGTTCACCTGAGTCACTTATACATATTTATGTGTCCAGATACAGGAAGCAGTATGTCGGCAATATGTCGGCTCTGACACTGATAAGTCTGGGACTCTGAGGTTCTTTGTTCCAATTACAGCCTGCTGAGGGTTGTTAAGGAATGGGTCAGTTGCTACAGAGAAGATCTCTGAACCTAAAACAACACAAAGTGTATTTGAGGATTGACTCACTGCCTAACCTCAGGAGGACATTGTCACTGCTTATCTGAAATTTGAATCTCCCTAGAATGGGCCAGATACAGCTTTTAGTCTGTGGTTAGTGTAATGAAGGTGTAGGGTGCAGGTAATGGCCACAGAATATGTTCTATGCCACTACCCCATCACACAGACACACACACCCACCCACCCACCCACCCACATATACCCACACACCCACCCACACACCCCTAAATTCAGTATAAACCCAAAGACTCTTAGAGGGCATGTCATAGAGATAAATTTATCAAACTCTGTGGATTTGAATCTGAAACTTCATCTCATCCAAGAGCCTTCTTAGCGGCTTAGGAAGCCTCTCTATGCCTCATTTTTCTTTCTATAAAATAGGAATTATAATGGTTCCTACATTGGAAAGTGGTTTAAATTATATAATGCATGAAACATGCTTAGTGTGCTGGGTACAGCCTTTAGTATTAGTCACTGCTTTTTGTTTTTATTTTTTAAAAAGATATCAGAAGCCAAATCTGGAGCCCCAAGGCAAACATTATTTTGATCAAAGACAAAACAATCATATTTCATTCAGGGGTTTGTTTCAAAATATCTGCCAGATATTAGCAAAAGTAAAAAGCCAAATATTCAAAAAGACTAAAAGAAAATAAACCAAAATATCCAGTGACTTTCTATTAGTGATGGGATTGTGGTAAAATGTTGTTTATTCTCTTTATACTTTTCCTAAATTCCAAATTTTGTGCAATGGACACATATTACTCTTATAGTCAACAAAAATCACTGGCTTTTATGAATACTCATATATGCATTTATGACAGTATGTGGACTTTAACCTCTGTCCTTAATGTCCTCATTTGACCTTATCTTTGCCAGAACCTCTGGTTAAATATGGCACCTAATGATGGAAGAATTGTTAAAAGTGTAAATGAATGTGTGCTGTATGTGTGACGTTATTGATATTCAATTTTTTTGGCTCTGTTTCATTTTTGAAAAGTTAAAATACCAAAATGTAAAAATACCCTACTCTCAAGAACAATCAAACATTAGTATTTAGTCCTTTTGGCTTTAGATACATTGTTTATCTAACTAAAGTATTTGGAATATTACAAATAAAATTCAGGTTCCCTTTGTTTTCCTCTCCAGGTTCCACCCCCTATCTATTCTCCATGGGTGGGTATTATTATGAATTTTGTGGGTACCATTTCAGTCTACATTTTTGTATTTTAATTGCATATATATGCTGTATAAATGTAGACAATATTGTTTTATATCTTTTGTGGTGTTTACACATTTTTCCATAGCTTATTTTAACTCAAATTATATTTTCTAGATCAGAGCTGCCCAATAAAAATATAATTGAACCACATATTAATTTAAAATTTTCTAATAGCCACACCTAAAAACAAAAAATAGCAAAATTAAATTTAGTACATATTTTATTTAAATATGTCCAAAATATTATTCTTCTAATATTAGCCATATTTCAAGTGCTTATTAGCTTTATGTAGCTAGTAGCTACCAAAATGGAGAGCAAAATTCTAGATCTATTTATACTGATACATATGCACTTAATTGTTGTGGAGCATCTCAGTTGATATATCCATTCACTTATTGATGGACAATTAGGTTTATTTTCCTATGGCAAATAATGTTTCCTTGAAGATTTTTTTCTGTGTCTCCTGTTGTACACATACAAGAGTTTCTCTTAGTGAATATCATGATTGAAATAACCCATTCATAACAGTGAGCATCTAATTGTAAGACTGTTTCCAAATTGCTGTCCATAGTGGTTATATCAGTTTAAAATCTTAACAACAGAGGCAAGAGTGCTGAGAATACTTGATCCACACATCTTCCCTGACAGACTCCCACCTCTAAATCTTATTAATTTGGCAAGTTGTTTAATCTCTCTCTTTATCTATGAAATGAGACTAGTAAAAATGCTACCTCATTGTTATTAGTAGTAGATAAATTAATACATAAAAAGAAAGAACTTAGAACCATGCCTGGAAAATGTTAATTTCTCAAAAAATGTAAGCTATTGTTGTCATTATTTCATTTGTCTTCTCATAACTGCTCTATGGAGTAAGCAGGATAGTCACTCTTATTACCAAGATATGAAATTGGAAAAACCCAATCCAGGTCTGGGCTTCATTAAATGATATTTAATGAGATTAAATAGCTACAAAGGACCCTGACACAACTAAGTAACTAAACAACAACAAAGATTTAGAATATTTTCCTCTTACATCCTGATGTTCAGTAAGAATTTCAGTTCTGTCTGCCACCATTATCACCAACATTGTTAACACTACCACATAATCAATACCATCATCTTACCTACTATCCCACTGAGATCAAACCTGTGTCAACTGGAATAGGTGATACTACATTGGATATTATTGACTGTGCTTCCATAATGCCTGTGGTGGTTTAATCACTAAGTCGTGTCCGACTCTTGAGACCCTATGGACTATAACCTGCCAGGCTCTTCTGTCCATGGGACTCTCCAGGCAACAAAACTGGAGTAGGTTGCCATTTCATTCTCCAGAGGATCTTCCCAACCCAGGAATAGAACCTGGGTCTCCTGCATTGCAGGCAGATTCTTTACTGACTGAGCTACAAGGGAAGATCCATAATGGGGAATGCCTAGTGAGAGTAAATTAGAGCCTGGTATTAGTAGAGATGCCTCAAGTCTAGGCAAGAAGGACAGATACTAGAAATGGAGAGGTTTTCTTTTTTTCTACCTTATAGTCTTCTAAAATTTCTTCTTTATTTTCACTCATTGTGTGTGAATTTTTTTGTGGGTTTGTGTTTTTGTTTTTTTGTACATCCTGGGGCTTTTCTGATTGGCACCTAGACCTTGAATTATACAGGGTTGGGTGTCTGGATTATGTTATGTTCTTCTGAACAATAAGTCTTAATTTTAGAAGGCAGTTAGTTACTTTGGCTTGACTCAGACTCAGAACTCTGTCTTCCTTGTGGTAGATAGCAAATGACCTCCCACTCAATTTATTCAGCTCTCAGCTACTCTATATTTCAAGGCCTCTTTAGGTCGTCCCTGGCCATATGTAGTTTAGCGGTCATCCAAAGTTTTTGGCAGATTTTGTATGTATATGTTCAAGGATTTCACCTTGTGCAGTTCCCTCCCTTCCAGGATAATTCCTCTAAGCTTCTGCTTTGCCAGCCCCAAACTGCATCTGATAGCTCAGATTAGTAAGACGGTGGCTTTCTGCTGCTGTATAGCTATGTAGGCAGTAGCCTGAAAACCTTCAAATCACACTCATGGAAATTCTTCTTTCCTGTAGTTTTGATTTTGGTCACTCTCCAGTTCATATATATGTGTGTGTGTGTGTGTGTGTGGTCCAGATTTTGCAATTATCATCTAAGGAACAGTTCAATCCACCCAGAGTCTCCACTATTTCTGAAACTGCAACACCCTGTTAAGTATCTTTTAATTTAAAATGATTCCACCTTCCCCCATGCTATTTACCCATGGTAGAAATTGAATCTGAGTTGTAAGTACATGAAAGAATTTATAGTATTTTCTCTTCTTCTGAAAATGTTTTATTCTTTCCTTAATAAAAAATTTTAAATGGAAAGATGACTTCAGCAGTGATGCTGCTTACTTCCTATTACTTGACAAAAGGAGCATGATGTTTTGTTGTTCTACTTTTAATGATATTAAGACTGATTGGCACTTGGTTGGAGATTTTCAACCAGGCCAGGCAGAAATCAGTACCTCAAGGAGGAGTTGAAAGTAGAATGTCTCTCAGTGGGCTGAGTCATTGAAAATGCACAATTGTGGAGCAAAAGAAAAGAAAATAAATTTTGATTTGACATATTATTTTCTGGCTTTTTCTGAGAAACCTGTGAACTCAGGTCAAGTTAGAACAGAAATAAAATGATGCAATTACTAGGAAAGACCCCAGAGAGCCCTTATATAGAAGAATTGTCAGCAACATTATGGAATACTTAGAATCACTGGAGTTTCCTAACAGGAACGGCCTTATTGGACCCCATATTCAGTGCCAAGAATTTCCTACAGGATATGGTTTTACTTTCCTGTGCTGCCTATTCTTTCCTTACTGGTAGGATGACATCAATAATCCCAAAGGTCCCATAGAGCTCTAATAGTCTGTGATTTATAATCACCGTCCCTTCCCAACTGAGGCCATATCTTGAGTTAATAGCTGAACTAAACCAAAGCATGGATCTATTCTTTTCTATCCAGTACTCTTTCCACAAAGGAAAAGCTAACCTTTATTGAGTATGCTGAATATTGTACATGCCACATATAATTTAATCCTTACTTAGCCTATCATAAGGCAGGTGGTAACTCCATTTTTAAAACTATGAAATTAAGGCACAGAAAGCTAAACACTTTAGCAAATGCACCTCCAAAGCATATCTTTAATTTTTTTTTAAATTTTACATTGGAGTATCATTGATTAACAACAGTGAATTAGTTTAGGGTATACAGAAAGATATTCAGGTATACATATATGTGTGTATATATTTTTCAAAAATTCTTTCTTATTTAGATTATTACAGAATATTGAGCAGAGTTCTTTCTGCTATACAGTAAGTCCTCCTTGTTTATTTATCTTAAATATCTGTGTATGTGTCAGTATCAAACTCTCAGTCTATCCCTCCCCTTACCTTTCCCTCCTAGTAATCATAAGTTCATTCTCTGTGAGTCTGTTCCTGTTTTGTAAATAAATTCATTTGTATCATTAGTTCTAGACTCCACATATAAGCAATATAATCTGATATTTGTCTTTCTCTGACTTCTCTGATTATGGATGGAGGTTCATGACGTTCTACAGGACACAGGGATCAAGACCATCCCCAAGAAAAAGAAATGCAAAAAAGCAAAATGGATGTCTGAGGAGGCCTTACAAATAGCTGTGAAAAGAAGAGAGGCAAAAAGCAAAGGAAAAAAGGAAGGATATACACATTTGAATGCAGAATTCCAAAGAATACCAAGGAGAGATAAGAAAGCCTTTCTCAGCGATCACTGCAAAGAAATAGACGAAAACAATAGAATGGCAATGACTAGAGATCTCTTCCAAAAAAATTAGAGATACTAAGAGAGCATTTCATGCAAAGATGGGCTCAATAAAAGACAGAAATGGTATGGACCTAACAGAAGCAGAAGATATTAAGAAGAGATGGCAAGAATACACAGAAGAACTGTACAAAAAAGATCTTCACTACCCAGATAATCATGATGGTGTGATCACTCACCTAGAGCCAGACATCCTGGAATGGGAAGTCAGGAAGGTCTTAGGAAGCATCACTATGAACAAAGCTAGTGAAGGTGATGGAATTCCAGTTGAGCTATTTCAAATCCTAAAAGATAATGCTGTGAAAGTGCTGCATTCAATATGCCAGCAAATTTGGAAAACTCAGCAGTGGCCACAGGACTGGAAAAGGTCAGTTTTCATTCCAATCCCAAAGAAAGGCAATGCCAAGAATGCTCAAACTACCACACAATTGCACTCATCTCACATGCTAGTAAAGTAATGCTCAAAATTCTCCAAGCCAGGCTTCAACAATATGTGAACTGTGAACTTCCTGATGTTCAAGCTGGTTTTAGAAAAGGCAGAGGAACCAGAAATCAAATTGCCAACATCCACTGGATCATAGAAAAAGCAAGAGAGTTCCAAAAAAAACATCTATTACTACTTTATTGACTATGCCAAAGCCTTTGACTGTGTGGACCACAACAAACTGTGGAAAATTCTGAAAGAGATGGGAATACCAGACCACCTTACCTGCCTCTTGAGAAATCTGTACGCAGGTCAGGAAGCAACAGTTAGAACTGGACATGGAACAACAGACTGGTTCCAAATGGGAAAAGGAGTATGTCAAGGCTGTTATTGTCACCCTGCTTATTTAACTTATATGCCGAGTACATCATGAGAAACACTGGGATGGATGAAACAAGCTGGAATTCACATTTCCAGGAGAAATATCAATAACCTCAGATATGCAGATGACACCACCCTTATGGCAGAAAGTGAAGAGGAACTAAAGAGCCTCTTGATGAAAGTGAAAGAGGAGAGTGAAAAAGTTGGCTTAAAACTCAACATTCAGAAAACCAAGATCATGGTATCTGGTCCCATCACTTCATGGCAGATAGATGGAGAAACAGTGGAAACAGTGGCAGACTTTATTTTTGGGGGCTCCAAAATTACTGCAGATGGTGACTGCAGCCATGAAATTAAAAGACACTTATCCCTTTGGAGAAAAGTTTTGACCAACCTAGACAGCATATTAAAAAGCAGAGACATTACTTTGCCAACAAAGGTCCATCTAGTCAAGGCTATGGTTTTTCCAGTACTCGTGTATAGATGTGAGAGTTGAACTATAAAGAAAGCTGAGCACCTAAGGTTTGATGCTTTTGAACTGTGGTGTTGGAGAAAATTCTTGAGAGTCCCTTGGACTGCAAGGAGATCCAACCAGTCCATCCTAAAGGAAATCAGTCCTGAATATTCATTGGAAGGACTGATGTTGAAGCTGAAACTCCAGTACTTTGGCCACCTGATGCTAAGAGCTGACTCATTTGATAAGACCCTGATGCTGGGAAAGATTGAAGGCAGGAGGAGAAAGGGACGACAGAGGATGAGATGGTTGGATGGCATCACTGATTCAATGCACATGAGTTTGGGTAAACTCCAGGAATTGGTGATAGACAGGGAGGCCCAGCGTGCTGCGGTCCATGGGGTCGCAAACAGACATGACTGAGTGACTGAACTGAACTGACTTACTTCATGTAGTATGATAATATCCAGATCCATCCATGTTGCTGCAAATGGCATTGTTTCGTTCTTTTTAATGACCCAGTAATATTCCATTGCATATATGTACCTCTTCTTCTTTATCCATTGATCTTTTAAAGGATATTTAGATTGTTTTCATGTCTTCGCTGTTATAAACAGTGCTACCGAGCACACTGAAGTGCATGTATCCTTTCAAAACATGCTTTTCTCCAGGTATATGCCTAGGAATGGGATTCCTTAATCATATTGTAGCCCTGTGTTTAGGTTTCTGAGGAACCTATTTTCCAAATGCTTGCACCAACTTACATTCCCACTAACAGTGTAGGGGAGTTCCTATGACTCCATACCCTCTCTAGCATTTATTCTTTGTTGACTTTTTTCATGATGACTTTCCTTCATGGTGTGAAGTAATATCACATTATGGCTTTTACTTGCATTTCTGAGCATCCTTTAATGTACCTCTTGGCCGTCTGTGTGTCTTCTTTGGAGAAATGTGTATTTAGGTGCTGGTGGTGTTCAGTCGCTCAGTCATGTCCAACGCTATGCAACCCCATGGACTACAGCACCCCAGGCTTTCCTGTGCTTTACTATCTTCCAGAGTTTGCTAAAATTCATGTCCATTGAGTCAGTGATATTGTCTAACCATCTCCTCACCCTCTGCTCCTTTTGCCTGCTATCATTCCCAATATTAGCATCAAGGTCTTTTCCAATGTGTTGGGTCTTATCAGGAAGCCAAAGTATTGGAGCTTCAGCATCAGCCCTTCAAATAAATATTCAGGGTTGATTTCATTTAGGGTTGACTGGTTTGATCTCCTTGCAGTCCAAGGGAATCTCAAGAGTCATCTTTAGCAGCAGTTTGAAACCATCAATTCTTTGATGCTCAGCCTGCCTTGTTGCTCTTACCCTTTTTCATCAGAGGGCAGACAGACTGAAAACCACAATCACAGGAAACTAACCAATCTGATCACATGGACCACTGCTGCTGCTGCTGCTAAGTCGCTTCAGTCATGTCCGACTCTGTGTGACCCAATAGACGGCAGCCCACCAGGCTCCCCCGTCCCTGGGATTCTCCAGGCAAGAGCAGTGGAGTGGGTTGTCATTTCCTTCTCCAGTGCATGAAAGTGAAAAGTGAAAGTGAAGTCACTCAGTTGTGTCCGACCCTCAGTGACCCCATGGACTGCAGCCTTCCAGGCTCCTCCATCCATGGGATTTTCCAGGCAAGAATACTGGAGTGGGGTGCCATTGCCTTCTCCACACATGGACCACAGCCTTGTCTAACTCAATGAAACTAGGAGCCATTCCAGGCAGGGCCACCCAAGACAAATGGATTATGGTGGAGAGTTCTGACAAAACATGGTCCATTGGAGAAGGGAATGGCAAACCACTTTAGTATTCTTGCCTTGAGAACCAAATGAACAGTATGAAAAGGCAAAAATTAAGACACTGAAAGATGAACTCCCCAGGTTGGTAGGTGCCCAATATGCTACTGGAGATTAGTGGGAAAATAAGCCCAAAAAGAATGAAGAGACGGAATCAAAGCAAAAACAACACCCAGTTGTGGATGCAACTGGTGATGAAAGTAAAGCCCGATGCTGTAAAGAGAAGTATTGCATAGGAACCTGAAATGTTAGGTCCATGAATCAAGGCAAATTGGAAGTGGTCAAACAGGAGGTGGCAAGGGTAAACATCAATATTTTAGGAATCGACAAATTAAAATGGACTGGAATTGGTGTTTAACTCAAATGACCATTATATCTACTACAGTAGGCAAGAATTCCTTAGAAGAAATGGAGTAGCCATCATAGTCAACAAAAGAGTCCAAAATGCAGTACTTGGATGCAATCTCAAAAATGACAGAATGATCTCTGTTTGTGTCTATGGCAAACCATTCAATATCACAATAATCCAAGTCTATGCCCTGACCAGTAATGCTGAAGAAGCTGAAGTTGAATGGTTATGAAGACCTACAAGACCTTCTAGAACTAACAACAAAAAAGATGTCCTTTTCAATATAGGGGACTGGAATGGAAAAATAGGAAGTTCAAGAAATACCTGGAGTAATAGGCAAATTTGGCCTTGGAGTATGGAATGAAGCAGGGCAAAGGCTAATAGTTTTGCCAAAAGAACACACTGGTCATAGCAAACACCCTCTTCCAACAACACAAGAGAAGACTCTACACATGGACATCACCAGATGGTCAATACTGAAATCATATTGATAATATTCTTTGCAGCCAAAGATGGAGAAGTTCTATACAGTCAGCAAAAACAAGACTAGGAGCTGACTTTGGCTCAGATCATGAACTCCTTACTGCCAAATTCAGACTTAAATTGAAGAAAGTAGGGAAAACTGCTAGACCACTCAGGTATGACCTAAATCAAATCCCTTACAATTATACAGTGGAAGTGACAAATAGATTCAAGGAATTAGATCTGATAGACAGAGTGCTCGATGAACTATGGACAGAGGTTCGTGACATTGTACAGGAGGCAGGGATCAAGACCATCCCCAAGAAAAAGAAATGTAAAAAGGCAAAATGATTGTCTGAGGAGGCCTTACAAATAGCTATGAATAGAAGAGAAGCAAAAGGCAAAGGAGAAATGGAAAGATATAGGCATCTGAATGCAGAGTTCCAAAGAATACCAAGGAGAGATAAGAAAGCCTTCCTCAGTGATCAATGCAAAGAAATAGAGGAAAACAATAAAATAGGAAAGTCTAGAGATCACTTCAAGAAAATTAGAATACCAAGAGAGCATTTCATGCAAAGATGAGCTCAATAAAAGACAAAAATGGTATGGACCTAACAGAAGCAGAAGATATTAAGAAGAGGTGGCAAGAATACACAGAAGAGCTATACAAAAAAAGATCTTCATGACCTAGATACTCACGATGGTGTGATCACTCACCTAGAACCAGACATCCTGGAATGGGAAGTCAAGTAGGCCTTAGGAAGCATCACTAGGAACAAAGCTAGTGGAGGTGATAGAATTCCAGTTGAGCTATTTCATATCCTAAAAGATAATGCTGTGAAAGTGCTGCATTCAATATGCCAGCAATTTTTGAAAACTCAGCAGTGCCCGCAGGACTGGAAAAGGTCAGCTTTCATTCCGATCACAAAGAAAGGCAACGCCAAAGAATGCTCAAGCTACTACACAGTTGCACTCATCTCACACGCTAGTAAAGTAATGCTCAAAATTCTCCACGCCAGGCTACAACAGTACATAAACTGTGAACTTCCAGATGTTCAAGCTGGATTTAGAAAAGGCAGAGGAACCAGAAATCAAATTGCCACCATCCACTGGATCATTGAAAAAGCAAGAGAGTTCCAGAAAAACGTCTATTACTGCTTTATTGACTATGCCAAAGCCTTTGACTGTGTGGACCACAATAAACTGTGGAAAATTCTGAAAGAGATGGGAATACCAGACCACCTTACCTGCCTCTTGAGAAATCTGTATGCAGGTCAGGAAGCAACAGTTAGAACTGGACATGGAACAACAGACTGGTTCCAAATAGGGAAAGGAATACATCAGGCTGTTAATTGTCACCCTGCTTATTTAACTTCTATGCAGAGTACATCATGAGAAACACTGGGCTGGATGAAGCACAAGCTGGAATCCACATTTCCAGGAGAAATATCAATAACCTCAGATATGCAGATGACACCACCCTTATGGCAGAAAGTGAAGATGAATTAAAAAGCCTCCTGATGAAAGTGAAAGAGGAGAGTGAAAAAGTTGGCTTAAAGCTCAACATTCAGAAAATGAAGATCATGGCATCTGGTCCCATCAGTTCATGGCAGGTAGATGGGGAAACAATGATAGGCTTTATTTTGGGGGGCTCCAAAATCACTGCGTATGGTGACTGCAGCCCTGATATGAAAAGATGCTCTCTCCTTGGAAAAAAGTTATGACCAACCTCGAGAGCATATTTAAGAAGCAGAGACATTACTTTGCCAACAAAGGTCCATCTTGTCAAAGCTATGGTTTTTCCATAGTCATATATGGATGTGAGAGTTGGACTATAAAGAAAGCTGAGTGCCAAAGAATTGATGCTTTTGCACTGTGGTGTTGGAGAAGACTCTTGAGAGTCTCTTTGACTGGAAGGAGATCAAACCAGTCAATCCTAAAGGAAATCAGTCCTGAATATTCATTGGAAGAACTGATGTTGAAGCTGAAACTCCAATACTTTGCCCACCTGATGTGAAAAACTGATTCATTTGAAAAGACCCTGATGCTGGGAAAGAATGAAAGCAGGAGGAGAAGGGGACGACAGAGGATGAGGTGGTTGAATGGCTTCACTGACTCAATGGACAAGAGTTTGAGTAAACTCTGGGAGTTGGTGATGGCCAGGCAGTTTTGGCGTGTTGCAGGCCTTGGAGTCACAAACAGTGAAACACAAGTGAGCTACTGAACTGAATAGCCTGCTTTATGCTCCAACTCTCACATCTATATATGACTACTGGAAAAACCTATAGCTTGGACTATACAGACCTTTCTAGGTGATGTCTCTGCTTTTTAATACACTGTCTAGGTTTGTCATAGCTTCCCTTCCAAGGAGCAAGCACCTTTTAATTTAATGGCTGCTGCTGCTGCTGCTGCTAAGTCGCTTCAGTCGTGTCCGACTCTGTGCGACCCCAGAGACGGCAGCCCACCAGGCTCCCCCATCCCTGTGATTCTCCAGGCAAGAACACTGGAGTGGGTTGCCATTTCCATCAACAGTGATCTCAGGGTCCAAGAAAATGGAATCTGTCACTGTCTCCACTTTTCCCTCTTCTATTTGCCATGAACTAATGGGACTGGATGCCTTGATGTTAGTTTTGTGAATGTTGAGTTTTGTTTGTTTCCAATCTTAAGATATTCCTTTAATGTATTTGAGATTAAATGCTACTTCATTAAAAATTTTATTAAACATAGAGACTCTCTCAATATTAGTCAGAATAAATTGAAGAACATAAGAATTACTTTTGAATCTCTTTAGGTCAAGTAAACAATCTATTTATAAAAACTTTATAAGCATGTGGAAAAGTGTTGGTCAGTCATGTCCAACTCTTTGTGACCCCATGGACTGTAGCCCACCACACTCCTCTGTCCATGGGGTTTCCCAGTCAAGAATACTGGAGTGGGTTTCCATTTCCTTCTCCAGTAGGCATGTGGAGTACAAGAGAAAACTTTGAATATTGCATTTACCAAAACAAAATAGTAAAACTAAATTTAGTGACTGTATTTCAAAATTTTAAATGTCAACCAAACTCATTTAAAAAGCAATTATATGCACCCATGGCTGATTCATGTTGATGGATGGCAAAAACCACCACAATATTGTAAGTAATTATCCTCCAATTAAAATAAATTAATTTTTAAAAAAGCAATCAGCTTAAATGTATAACCTTCAATTGATTCTTCAAAATAAAACCATGGTGTTGTATTCTGCTTCTTAGGTAGAATAGTTTCTTTTAATAAAAAAAGTGCACATAGCAGTATAATGTCTGAAATATTAATTTTGGTAACTTACTTTATGTCACTCTGTTTCTGATATGTAAAATGAGCTTTCTTCTCAGCTACTTACTTGGAAAGTGTATTTCATGGCTTAAAATTTTTATTTATTTATTTGTTTTAATTGTAGGTTTATTACTTTATAATATTATGATGGTTTTTGCCATACATCAATATGAATTGGCCATAGTAAAATACGGAGTGCTTCACGAATTTGTCTGTCATCCTTGTGCTGGGGCCACACTAATCTTTGTTCATTCCAGTGTTAGTATGTGTGCTGCCAGAGTACTGAATGTTGTTTTAAGCCAGCTTCTTTGCTCTTCTCTTTTACCTTCATCAAGAGGCTCTTTAGTTCCTCTTCACTTTTTTCCATTAGAGTAGTATCATCTGCATATCAGAGGCTGTTGATATTTTCCAGACAATCTTGATTCCAGCTTGTGATTCGTCCAACCTGGCATTTTGCATGATGTACTCTGAATATAAGTTAAACAGGGTGACAATATATAGCCTAGTCTTGGGCATGTGCTGTACATGCTGAGTCGCCTCCCTCACATCTGACTCTATGTGACCCTATAGACTGTAGCCTGCCAGGCTCCTGTGTCCATGGCATTCTCCAGGCAATACTGGAGTGGATTGCCATGGCCTCCTCCAAGGAATCGTCTTACTACTCCCCTAATTTGAACCAGTCAGTTGTTCCATATAAAATTCTAACTGTTGCTTCTTGACCGGTATACAAGTTTCTCAAGAGACAGGTAAGGTGGTCTGGTATTCCCATCTCTTTCAGAATTTTCCACAGGGTGAAAATTTGTTTGTTGTGAGCCACACAGTCAAAGGCTTTAACATAGTCAATTAAGCAGAGGTAGATGTTTTTCTGGAATTTCCTAGCTCTCTCTATGGTTCAGGGTATGTTGGCAATTTGATCTCTGGTTCCTCCGCCTTTTCTAAATCCAGCTTGTACACCTGGAATTTCTTGGTTCATGTACTACTGAAGCCTGGCTTGAAGGATTTTGAGTATAATCTTACTAGTATGTGAAAGGAGCTCAACTGTACAGTAGTTTGAACATTATTTGACATTGCCCTTCTTTGGAATTGGAAAGAAAACTGCCTTTTTCCAGTTCTGTGGCTACTGCTGAGCTTTCCAAATTTGCTGACATACCAAGTGCAGCACTTTAACAGCATCATCTTTTAGGATTTGAAATAGCTGGAATTTTGTCACCTCCACTACCTTTGTTTGTAGTAATAATTTTAAGGCATAACTTGATTTTCACACTTCAGGATGTCTGGCTCTAGATGAGTGACCACACCAACGTGGTTTTCTGGGTCATTAAGACCTTTTTTTTGGTACAATTCTTCTGTGTATTCTTGCCACCTCTTATTAGT
Source organism: Bison bison bison (assembly GCF_000754665.1). Lineage (NCBI taxonomy): Eukaryota > Metazoa > Chordata > Mammalia > Artiodactyla > Bovidae > Bison > Bison bison. Next base: position 3,304,251 of record NW_011494690.1, on the reverse strand, counting down.
CTCTTTTGGTTCTGTTAGATCCTTATGGCTTCTGTCCTTTACATGCCTATCTTTGAGTGAAATGTTCCCTTGGTATCAGCTATTTGTACATTTTATTTGTAATTGGAGATTAATTGCAAGTAGGCCACATCATTTTCAATTTGGGGTTGCAAAAGAACCCCATTCTGTGGGTTGTCTTTACATTTTATTTAAGATTTCTTTTGTTGTACAAAAGCTTTTGAGCTTATTAGGTCCCATTTGATGATTTTTGTTATCTTCATTACTCTAGGAAATAGACCACAAAAGATATTGCTACAGTTTATGTCACATAGCCTTTTGCCTATGTTTTCCTTTAAGAGTTTTATGGTATCCATTCCTACATTTAGATGGTTAATCCATTTTGAGCTTACTTTTGTGTATGGTGCTAAGAATGTTCTAAAGTCGTTTTTTTACTTATAGCTGTTCAGTTTTCCAAGCATTTATTGAAGAGACTTTCTTTTCTCTATTTATATTCATGCCTCCTTTATCTTAGATTAATTGACTATAAGTGTATGGATGTATTTCTGGGCTTTCTTTCCTGTTCCATTGATCTATATTTCTATTTTGTGCCAGTATTATATTGTTTTGATGGCTATACCTTTGTAGTATTGTCTGAAGTCAAGGATCCTGATTCCTCCAGCTCCATTTTTGTTTCTCAATATTGCTTTGGCTATTTGGGGTCTTTTGTGTTTCCATACAAATTTTAACATTTTTTTGTTCCAGTTTTGTGAAAATTGCCACTGGTAATTGGTAGGGATTGTATTGAATCTGTAGATTGCCTTGGGTAGTATAGTCATTTTGACAATATAAACCATTCCAATCCAAGAAGATATTTTAGTCTTTCCATCTTTCTGTGTCACCTTTCATTTCCTTTATTGGCATCTTAGAGCTTTTGGAGTACAGGTCTTTTGTGTCATTGGAAGTGAAAAATGAAAGTTGCTCAGTCGTGTCTGACTCTTTGTGACCCCATGGACTATACAGTCCATGGAATTCTCCAGGCCAGAATACTGGAGTGGGTAGCCTATCCCTTCTCCAGGGGATCTTCCCAACCGAGGAATCAAACCGGGGTCTCCAGCATTGCAGGCAGATTCTTTTCTAGCTGAGCTACTGGGGAAGCCCCTTTGTGTCCTTAGGTAGGTTGATTTCCTAAGTATTTTATTTGTTTTGATGTGATAGTGAGTGGGATTGTTTCTTTAATTTCTCTTTCTGATCTTTCATTTTTAGCATATAAAATGCAATGGATTTATGTGTATTAATTTTGTATCCTACAACTTTATTGAATTCATTGAGCTCTAGTACTTTTCTGGTAGCATCTTTAGGATTTTCTATGTATGGTATCATATCATTTGCAAACAGTGACAGTTTTACTTCTTCTGTTCCAATTTGGATTCTTTTTCTTCTCTGATTGCTGTAGCTATGACTTTCAAACTGTGTTGAATAAGTTGTGAGCATGGACATCCTTGTCTTTTTCCTAATCTTAGAAGAAATGCTTTCAGCTTTTCACATTGAATATAATGTTAGCTGAAGATTTTTCATATACGGGCTTTATTATGTTGAGATATGTTCCCTCCATGCCTACTTTCTGGAGAGTTTTTGTCATAAATGGGTGCTGAGTTTTGTTAAAAACATTTTCTGTATCTATTGAAATGATCATATTCTTTTTATTCTTCAATTTATTGATGTGGTATATCACACTGACTGGGGCTTCCCTGCTGAGTCCCATGGTAAAGAATCTGCCTGCAATGTGGGAGACCTGAGTTTGATCCCTGGGTCAGGAAGATCCCCTGGAGAAGGGAATGGCAACCCACTTCAGCATTCTTGCCTGGAGAATCCCATGGACAGAGGAGCTTGCTGGGCTACAATCCATGGGGAGTCACAGAGTCAGACACAACTGAGCAACTAACACTAACTATTACACTGATTGATTTGCAGATTTTGAAAAATCCTTTCATCCCTGGGATAAATCCCACTTGCCCATGGGTTTTTGTTGTCACCATTTAGTTGCTGAGTCGTGTTGACTCTTTGTGACCCTGTGGACTGTAGCCCATCAGGTGAATTCTTTACCACTGAGCCACTAGGGAAGCCCCTGATCATGGAGTATGATCCTTTGAATGTATTGTTGGATTTGGTCTGCTAATATTTTGTTGAGGCTTTCTGTGTCTATGTTCATCAGTGATACTGGCTTATAATTTTCTTTTTTGTAATATCTTTGTCTGATTTTGGTATTGGGGTGATGGTGACTTCATATAATTAGTTTGGGAATGTTCTCCCTTTGCTATTTTTTGGAAATAGTTTGAGAAGGATAGGTGTTATACTTCTCTAAATGTTTGATATTAATAGAATTTGCCTGTGAAGCCATCTGGTCCTGGACTTTTGTTTGTTGGAAGATTTTCTAATTATAGATCAATTTTAGTACTTGTGATTGGTCTGCTCATATTTTCTATTTATTCCTGGTTCAGACTTGGAAGGGTGTATTTTTCTAGGAATGTGTTCATTTCTTCCAGGTTGTCCATTTTGTTCATATACAGTTGCTTGTGGTAGGATCATAAGAGACTTATTATGATCCTTTGTATTTCTGCAATGTTAGTTGTAACTTTTTTCATTCCTAATTTTATTGATTTGAGTCCTCTCCTTTTTTTTCTCCATGAGTCTAGCTAAAGGTTTATCAATTTTGTTCTTAAAGAACCAGCTTTTAGTTTTATTGATCTTTGCTGTTGTCTTCTTTGTTTCGGTTTCATTTATTTCTGCTTTGATCTTTCTTATTTCTTTCCTTCTACTAACTTAATGGGGGCGGTGGGGGCAGTGGGGGCGGTTGTTGTTCTTTCTCCAGGTGTTTTAGGTGTCTGCTCCTTGTTAATGGAATGCTATAAAAATGTCAATGAAGTTTCTGCTCTAATGTCTCATTTAAGGCCTATGTTTCCTTATTGGTGTTCTGTCTGGATGATCTGTCTTTTGATGAAAGTGGGCTTTAAAGTCCCCCACTATTATTGTGTTCCTATTGATTTTTCTTCTTATGGCTATTAGTATTTGCCTTATATATTGAGGTGTTCCTATGTTGCTGCTGCTGCTGCTAAGTCGCTTCAGTCGTGTCTGACTCTGCAACCCCATAGATGGAAGCCTACCAGGCTCCCCTGTCCCTGGGATTCTCAAGGCAAGAACACTGGAGTGGGTTAGGTGCATATATATTTACAGTGTTTATTTCTTCTTGGACTAATCCCATGATCATTATGTAGTGTCCTTATTTGTCTCTTGTAACAGTTTTTATTTTAAAGTCTATTTTGTCTGACATGAGTATTGCTATTCTAGCTTTTTTTTTAAATTTCCATTTGCGTGGAATACATTTTTCCATCCCCTCACTTTCAGTCTGTATGTGTCCATGGATCTGAAGTGAGTCTCTTATAGACAGCATATATACAGGTTTTGTTGTTCTATCCATTCAGCCAGTCTTTGTCTTTTGGTTTTTGTCATGCCAATGTCACACCATTTGTCACTCCAATGAATACTCACCAGAACTATTGCAGCCAGTGTCTTTGTCCCCACAGTGAGCCACAGCCACTTCCTGCCTCTGCAGAAGGGGTATTTGACCCATTTATGTTTAAAGTAATTATTGATATATATGTTCTTACTGCCATTTTAAAAATTGTTTTGGATTTGTTTTTGTATGCCTTTTTTCTTCCCTTCCTCTTTTGTTCTGTTCTTTTGTAATCTGATGACTAATTTTAATTTTGTGTTTGATTCCTTTTCTTTTCTTTGTATGTATCTATTGTAGATTTTCAGATTGTGATTATCATGAGGTTTTGATATAGAAGTCTATATAAACAAGATTGTTTTAAGTTCCTGGTCTTTTAATTTCAAGTGCATTTCCAGTATACTATATTTGTGCTCTTCTCAAATTGCTGATTTTGATATATTTGTGTGCTGATGATTTCCTACCTTTACTGTATGTTTTCCTTTACCATAAAGCTTTCCCATTTATAATTTTGTTGTTTCTAGTTGTAGGCATTTTTTTCCACCTAGAGAAGTTCCTTTAGTGTTTATTGTAAAGCTGATCTGATGTGGTGTTAAATTCTCTTAGCTTTTGCTTGACTGTAAAACTTTTGACCTCTCTATTGAATCTGAACAAGAGTCTTGTTGGGTAGAATATTCTTGGTTGTAGGTTCTTCCTTTTCATCACTTTAAATTTATCTTGACATTCTGTTCTGGCCTGCAGAGTTTCTGCTGAGAAATCAGTTGATAACCTTATAGGAGTTCCTTTGTAAATTATTTCTTGGTTTTCCTTTGTTTCTTTTAATATTTTCCTTTGTCCTTAATTTTTGTCAGTTTGATTACTATGTGTCTTAGCATGTTCCACCTTGGTTATATCATGCCTGGGTGTCTCTGTGCTTCTTAAACTTTGGTGACTCTTTCCTTTCCCATGTTAGGGAAATTTTTAGCTATTATCGCTTAAAATATTTTCTCAGATTATTTCTCTCTCATTTCCCCTTCTGTGACCCCCTATAATGTGAATGTTGGTGCTTTTAATGTTGATTTCTTAGGCTGTCCTCATTTCTTTTCATTCTGTTTTCTTCTGTTCCATGGCAGTGATTTCCACCATTCTGTCTTCCAGCTCACTTATCCATTCTTCTTTCTCAGTTATTCTGGTGTTGATTCCTTCTAGTATATTTTTCATTTCAGTTATTGTTCATCTCTGTTTGTCATTTAGTTCTTCAAGGTCTTTATTAAACATTTCTTATAAATTTATTTTTGATCTGTGCCTCCATTATTTTTTGAGATCTTGGATCATCATTACTCTGAATTCTTTTCTGGGTAGATTTCCTATCTCTACTTCACTTAGCTATTCTAGGATTTTATCTTGTTCCTTCTTCAGAAACATGCCCTGTGCTGTCTTATTTTGTCTAACTTCCTGTGGTTGCAATTTCCTTTCCTCCAGGTGCAGTGTTGTAGTTATTCTTGTTTCTGCTGTCTGCTCCTTGGTGGATGAGGCTGTCTTAGGGGCTTGTGCAGGCTTCTTAGTGAGCAGGACTGGTTCTTGCCCACTGGTGAGTGGAGCTGGGTCTTATCCCTCTGGTGGGCAGGGCTGTTCTCAGAAAGACTTTAAGCACTCTGTCTGCTGATAGGTGAGGCTGTGTTCCTGCCTTGTTGGTTATTTAGCCTCAAGTGTTCCAGCACTGGAGCCTATAGGCTGTTGTGTGGGACTAAGTCTGAAAGAAAGTGGTGGCCTCAAGGTGGGTTCACACCAATGAGTACTCCCAGAACTATCACTGCCAGTGTCTTTATCCCCACAGTGAGCCACAGCCACTTCCCGCCTCTGCAGGAGACCCTCAACACTAGCAAGTAGGTCTGGCCTAATCTTTTATGAGACCATTGCTTTTTTCCCAAGGTACTGATATGAATGAGACCTTGTGTATTCCCTCCCAGAGTGGAGTTTCTGTTTCCCCAAGTTCTATGGAACTCCTGTGATCAAATCCTACTGCCCTTCAAAGCCAGATTCTTGGAGGCTCCTCCTTCCATTGCCAGACCTCCAGGCTGGGGAGAATTATCTGAGGCTCAGAGCTTTCCCTCTGTCTCATTGTGGCTTTCTCTTTGTCTTTAGGTGTCAGGTATCTTTTTTGGTAGGTTTCGGCTTTTTTTTTTTTTTTTTTTTGGTTGATTGTTGTTCAGTAGTTAGTTGTGATTTTGGTGTTTTCATAGTAAGAGATAAGCTCATGTCCTTCTGGTCCATCATCTTGTCTCTCCAAGCATCTACTCTCTTTCTTCTTGGTTGGTCCTTTGTCAGCACTTGAAAATAGGTCCTTGAGCACACAGATTTCACATGTATATATTCCCCCAAAATATACACTCTGTATCCTTGGGTGCTGTGTCCTCCCAAAGCATATCTTGAGTGCTTTTATTTTTTCTACCAGTACTGTCACTATCATAATCCAAGCCTATGCCAACTCTCACCTAGATTCTTGTAATCTAACTGCTCTATTTTACATTCACTCTTGCCATCCCTCTCCAGTTTCTCCTCTCAGTAACCAAAGTGACCTCTCAAAAATGTAAACCAAATAATGTCACCTTTCTATTCAGACTCTCCAGTGGATTTTCATTGCACTTAGAATAAAATGTATTAATAGACCCCATACCTTGGCCTTTGAGGTCCTGTGGAACCAGCCTTTATTTTTCTTTCTGATGCTCCCTCTTTCCATGATGTCATAGATGATACTTATAAAATCCCTGTCTTCATATTCCCTAAACATACTGGTTCTGCTGGGCTCCAACCCTTCACACTGCCCAGCTGTTCCTCTCCAGCATCTTCCCATCTCATTATTCAACTTTCAGCTGGAATATAACCTCAGCAACATCCTTCCTGGCTGTGTAAGCTAAAGAACAAAGTGCCTAACCCCCGCCCGCCCAAGTCCCTGTCTGTGGCATTCATCTATGCTGCTATACTATTTTGTTACCTACACAGTTATCACTATCTGAAATTTTTTTGTTGTTGCTCAGTTGCTAGGTTGTGTCCAACTCCTTGCAACCCCATGTACTGTAGCCTGCCAGGCTGCTCTGTCCATGGATTCACCATATAATTTTTTTTTTGTCTCAACCATATTTTTTTTTTGTCTTATCCACTAGAACATATACCCCATATGTTAGTCTAAGTTCCCAAAGAAGCAAGCACCAAGGTGAGATTAGATGTGCAAGGGCTTTAAGTAAGAAAAACGCCCAAGAGGGAAAATGGGAAGGGAACACAGATTTGAGAGAGTCACCAGAACCTGATTCAAGTGTGAGCCTGATGGAAGGAGAGAGGGCAAGAAGGGAAGGTTGAAGTGAACTAGACTGCTGTACAGTCTAAGGAATGCTCAGTAAGGCCGTTGATGAGCTCTCAAGTCATAGTTCATCATCTTAAGAATACCATGTCTCCCAAGAATGGACAGTCACAGCCAGTCACAAGCAGAGAGCAGTCCATTCAAACTGTGATCTGCAACAAAGGATGCAGTAGATTTCAGAGTGCAGAATCTGTACTCTGAATCTGTACTTTTCAGAGTATAGAGGTGCTTGGTCAATTATACTACCGTATTTGGAGACCTGTAAGGCACGTTTTTATGCCTGCCACACTTTATAAGAGCAAAGACTGCATGTGCTATCCATTCTCAGAGCTTTCATGATAGCTGACACACAGAAGATATTTAAGACATACTTATGGGACAAATAAATGAATAAACAAAAGAATGAAGAATCTTGCCCAAGATCACATAGGTGGAAGAGTTGAATTTGGAAACTAGTTTCTCTAGTTACAGATAACTAAGTGCTTGTTGTTGTTGTTGTTCAGTGGGCCAGTCATGTCCAACTCTTTGTAACCCCATGGACTGTAGTATGCCAGGCCTCCCTGTCCCTCACCATCTCCTAAAGTTGGCCCAAGTTCATGTCCAGTGCATGAGTGATGCCATTCAGCCATCTCATCTTCTGACACCCTCTTCTCCTTCTGCCCTCCGTCTTTCCCAGCATCAGGGACTTTTCCAATGAGTCAGCAGTTCACATTAGGTGACCAAAGTACTGGAGCTTCACCTTCAGCATCAGTCCTTCCAATGAGTATTCAGGGTTGATTTCCCCTAAGACTGACCAGTTTGATCTCCTCGTCAAGTCTCTCCTTGACAAGGGGCTCTCAGGAGCCTTCTCTCGCACCACAGTTCAAAGGCGCTGCTACCAGTGTATACTGGTACACTTGTTATACTGTCTCTAAGACTGTTAACTAGAATAAAAGAAAATCAATTATGTACACTTGACCGGACCTTCATGAGATATTTACATCTCTTCTGAAACATTTTGTCCAAATTTTCTATCTATAAGATTTTTTTGTTGTTGGACCTGACAAAAAACAGAAAAGATTGTATCCATCATGCAAAAAAAGTTAACTTCCCTCCCTTATACCAAGTGTGTTAGATGTACAAAGTGGAATATTGTTTTCTTCAAGCATAGTTACAAAGTGGAGGGGAGAAAAAAACAAAACAGAAGACAATGCTCTTCCAGAAAGATTAAGAGTGGGCATCAACCCTGTTACTCTCAGTAAATGTCATGTAGAGAAAAGCAATGCATTCATGTTACCACTGTGTGATATGATAATCAAAAAGTCTGGAATATTTCTATAAAGGAGTTGAATTTTATCACAAAGGACAAACATCTAACTTGACCATCTTACAAAAATGCTCAAAAACAGAAGACACATCTTAAAACAAGCTTCAATGCATGCAAGGCAAGAAAAATAATAGAAACCACATTAAATATTTTTAAATGTTATACTTTGAAGCTGATAGCTTGAGATCAAAGACAGTGGTAAATTGCTTATCTAAAGTATCTTCTACTCAGAAATCTGGATGGCAAAAATAAACAACTTGGCTCTAGGCCTTAATCATTTTCCCTAAAACCAAAACAGAACAGTACTAGTTGTCCAGAGAGTCCAAAGCAGTAAGCAAGGAAAAGTACACTGGTGGTGCATAAGAGAACTTGGTTCAGGGACTTGTATGATGCAAAAGAGCTGGTTTTCTAAAAATAAATCATTGTTTCAAAACCCCGGAGCCTTCATTCTATGTAGTGACTTGGAACCCAGAGAAAAGAATCTCTCTTTGATTAGCCTTGGATCTTTGTTTTGACCCAAGGATCAGAAGGGCCACGGTACTTGGAGACAGGTGAGAAGAAATGAAGTAGAGAGAGATGATTAGTCATAAAAGAAGAGGTGGAATTTGTGATGGGCAGATAACTGATTTGCATAGGTAGAAATTAGGCAAGTGGGAGATGATTTAACATGGTATGAGAGGGAGAGAGGACGGCAGTCTGAATCTGAGGAAGGGTTCTAGTGGAGACAAGGGTGTGAATGCTAATTTTGCACAATGCTGTTGTCTCTAATCTTGGTTTATATGCAAATTCATTGACTTCCATCTCAGAGTTACTAAATCAGGATCTCTAGGAATGGGGGCTGCAAACTTTTTTTATTTTAGGATCAACAAGTGATTCGCTTGGTCATCCAAGTCTGGCTGACTGGTTCAATTTGAATTTAAGGTCTCCAGTTAGTAGGAAATTAATGTCAGCAAATTCCACTGCCAGTATAAATACAGGTAACTGAAACCAGTAAGAATATCCTTGAGCTTACTTTTTTCATTTACTTGAAGATGTCTTTCTGAAATTTGATTTCATGATGTTGCATTCCCATCTCCTTTAAGTGTCGTAAAGAAGAGTTTAGAGTCAGACTAGGGGTACAACTAAGTATTTCAAAGGGATGATAAAACAGAAAAGAGATGACTATCAAGCCAAATAAATGAAACTGATTCACATTTTTAACAGTTTCATTGAAATATAATTGACATACAAGCAAATGCATATGTGAGTTTTGACATATGTATACAGCTATAGTGGAGAAGGAAATGGCTACCCACTCCAATATTTTTGCTTGGAGAACCTCATGGACAGAGGAACCTGGCCGGCTACAGTCCCTGGAGTCATAAGAGTCAGACACAACAGTGACTAAACCACCACCACCACCACCACAGAACCATCGCCATAATCCAGATAATGAACGTATCTATGACCCCCCACATTTTCGTTAGGTCCCTTTGAAATCTCTTCCTTCCGACTTTCCCTATTCCTCTGTCTTGTCCACAGGCAACAACTGATCTGCTTTCTATCAATTTAGTTTTCATTTTCTAGAACTTTATGTACTTATAATCACTGAATGATCTCTTTTGTCTGGCATCTCTTACTAAGTATAATTTTAGATTCATCTATATTCCTGTTTTATCAATAGTTATTTTCTTTCTCTTTCCTAAGCAGTATGTTATTGTATGGACATTCTAGCTTGTTTATTCACTGGGTGATATGCACTGGGTTGTTTCTGGGTTGGGGCTAGATAGGTCTCTTCATGGACATGTACTTTCATTTTTCTAGGGTGAATATCTAGAACTACAACTAGATTATATGATAAGTATAACCATCACTTTTTAAGAAACTGTCAAACTATGTTCCAAAGTGATTATACCATTTTATATTCCTGCCAGCAATGTCTGAGTTCCAGTTCCTCCACAAGCCAAATACCCCTTGATCATAATAAATTATCATTTTTATATATAGCTGGATTTCATTTGCTAAAATTTTGTTTAGGATTACTACATCTGTGCTTAGGAGGGATATTGATCTATAGTTTTGTTTTCTCATTTGTCTGTTTTTCGTGTCAGGATAATGCTGGTCTCATAGGATGAATCAGGAAATGTTTTCTCTATCCAATTTAATTTTCTGTAAGAGTTTGTATAAATTTGGTATTATTTCTCCATTAAATGTTTAGTAGATTCATCCATAAAGATCATCTGTGCCTGGTATTTTCTTTGTCAGATATTTTCTAAACTATGAATTAAATTTCTTTCATAAAACTAAAGCTACTCAGGTTATTTATTTCTTCCTGAGTAAATTTTGATAGTCTGTATCTTTTGAGGAATTTGTCAACAGTGGCTTTAAAAGGCAGAAAACAGTGAAGCAGCACATTAGAAAATCTGAGATAAAATTATTTTCTATTCTTGGTCAAACAATTAAGCTTGGGCTTCCCTGGTGGCTCAGTGGTGAAGAATCCACCTGCCAGTTCAGGAGACATGGTTTTGATCCCGGATCTGGATAGTTCCCACATGCTACAGAGCAACTAACCCTGTGCACCACAACTATTAAGCCTGTGCTCTGGAGCCTGGGCGAAGCCTGCGTGCCTAGAGCCCATGCTCCGCAACTAAAGGTTAGCTCACTCTTTGTAACTACAGAATAGCCCTGGAGACCCAGAAGAATAAAAAACAAATAATAAGTAAAATTTTTACAAAACAAGCTTGAGGTAGGATAAAAATATTTCAGTCATGCAAGTTCTTACACTCCAGAAGCTATTGAGGGATATGCTCTACCATAAGAGGTTAAATCAAGAGAGGAAGACAAGATAACCCAGAAATGGGGTATCCAGCATAGGAAATGCTAGAAAACTAGTCGAAGTTAGAGCAAAAGGACTCCAGGATGAAGTGAATAAACTACTCATGCTTTTGTCAGTTCATTTGCTCAGTCATGTCCGACTCTTTGCAACCCCATGGACTGCAGCACACCAGGCCTCCCTGCCCATCACCAACTCCCAGAGTTTACTAAAACTCATGTCCATTGAGTCAGTGATGCCATCCAACCATCTCATCCTCTGTCATTTTTTGACTCTGTCTTCTGTCACGAAAAATAGAATTGAAAGAATTTTTTAGTATCTATTACTATATTGGGGAAAATTAATAAGTACATACATATGTAAAATAGCCAGTGGGAATTTGCTGTATGACTCAGGGGATGCAAAGCTGGTGCTCTGTGATAACCTAGAGGGGTAGGATGTGGAAGGAGGTGGGAGGAGGGTTCAAGAGGGAGGGGACATACGTATACTTAAGGCCGATTCATGTTGATGCATGGCAGAAACCATCACAATATTTTAAAGTAGTTATCTTCTAATTAAAAATTTTAAATATTAAAAAATGTATATAGATAACTAAGCAAATAAAAGAATAAAGCAGTAATGGAGAAAAACAAAATTTTATAAAAAGAAATTATCATACTATATCTGCCAAATAATGAACAATATTTATATAGATGTAATCCACTAGCACCACCTGTGAAGCCCAGAGCTATAATTGTTCAGTTGCTAAGTCATGTGCAAATCTATGCAACCCCATGGACTGCAGAACATCAGAGTTTCCAGTCCTTCACTGTCTCCCAGAGTTTGCTCAAACTCATGTCCATGGAGTCAATGATGCCATCCAACCATCTCATCCTCTTTTGTCCCCTTCTCCTCCTGCCCTCAATCATTCCCAGCATCAGGGTCTTTTCCAGTGAGTCAGCTCTTTGTATCAGATAGCCAAAGTATTGGAGCTTCAGCATCAGTCTGAATATCATATTCCAGTGAATATTCAGGGTTGATTTCCTTTAGGATTCACTGGTTTTATCTCCCTGCTGTCTAAGGAACTCTCAAGAGTCTTATCCAGCACCAGAGGTTGAAAGCATCAATTCTTCGGTGCTCAGCCTTCTTTATGGTCCAACTCTCGTATCCATACATGACTACTGAAAAGACCATATTTTTGACTATATGGACCTTTGTTGGCAAAGTGATGTCTCTGCTTTTTACTACACTATCTGAATTTGTCATAGCTTTTATTCCTATGAGCAAGCATCTTTTAATTTCATGGCTCCAGTCACACTCTGCAATGATGTTGGAGCTGAAAAAAATAAAGTCTGTCACTGTTTCCATTTTCCCCCCATCTATTTGCCATAATGTGATGTCACCAAATACCATGATCTTAGTTTTTTTGAATGTTGAGTTTTAAACCAGCTTTTTCACTCTTTCACCTTCATCAAGAGGCTCTTTAGTTCCTCTGCTTTCTGCCATTGGGGTAGTATCACTTGCATATCTGAGGTTGTTAATATTTCTCCCAGCAATCTTGATTTCAGCTTGTGATTCATCCAGCCTTGTATTTCACATGATATACTCTGCATATAAGTTAAATAAGGGTGACAATATACAGCCTTGATGTACTCCTTTCCCAATTTTGAACTAGTTTGTTGTTCCATGTCTTGTTCTAACTCTTGTTTTTTGATCTGCATATAGGTTTCTCAGGAGGCAGGTAAGGAGGTTTGGTATTCCCATCTCTTTAAGAATTTTCCACACTTTGTTGTGATCCATACAGTCAAAGTCTTTAGCATAGTCAATGAAGCAGAAGTAGATGTTTTTCTGGAATTCCCTTACTTTTTCTGTGATCCAATGGATATTAGCAATTCAATCTCTGGTTCCTCTGCCTTTTCTAAATCCAGCTTGTACATAAGGAAGTTCTCGGTTCACATAATGTTGAAGCACAACTTGAAGGATATTGAACATTACCTTGCTAGCATATGAAATGAATGTAATAATCTGGTAGTTTGAACATTCTTTGGCATTACCTTTCTTTGGAATTGGAATGAAAACTGACCTTTTCCAGTCCCGTGGCCATGGCTGAGTTTTCCAAATTTGCTGGCATATTGAGTGCAGCACTTTAACTATATCATCTTTTAGGATCTGAAATAGCTCGACTGGAATCCCATCACCTCCAGTAGCTTTGTTCGTAGTAATGCTTCCTAATACCCACTTGGCTTTGCATTCCAGTATGTCTGGCTCTAGGTGAGTGACCAGATCATCATGGTTATCCAGGTCATTAAGACCATTTTTGTATATAGTTCTTCTGTATATTCTTTCCACCTCTTCTTAATCTCTTCTGCTTCTGTTAGGTCCATATCATTTCTGTCCTTTACTGTGCCTATCTTTGCACAAAATGCCCACTTGGTATCTCCAGTTTTCTTGAAAAGATATTTAATCTTTCCCATTCTATTGTTTTCCTCTATTTTTTTGCATTGTTCACTTAAAGCTTTCTTATCTCTCTTTTCTCTCCTCTGGAACTCTTCACTCAGTTGGGTATCTTTCCCTTTCTCCTTTGCCTTTTGCTTCTCTTCTTTTCTCAGTTATTTGTAAGGCATTATTTTGCCTTCTTGCATTTTTTTTCCTTTGGGATGGTTTTGGTCACTGCCTCCTGTACAATGTTTCAAACCTCTGTTCATAATCTGTCTCTCATATCTAATTCCTTGAATCTATTTGTCACCTCCATTGTATAATCACAAGGGATGTGATTTAGATCATACCTGAATGGTCTAGTGATTTTCCCTACTTTCTTCCATTTAAGCCTGAAATTTACAATAAGAAGCTGATAATCTGGGCCACAGTCAGTTCCAGGTCTTGTTTTTGCTGACTGTATAGAGCTTCTCCATCTTTGGCTACAAAGAATATTATCAATCTGATTTTGACCATCTGGTGATGTTCATGTGTAAAATCATCTCTTGTGTTGTTGGAAGAGAGTGTTTGCTATGACCAGTGTGTTCTTTTGGCAAAGCTCTGTTAACCTTTTCCCTGCTTCATTTTAATGGCATTAAATTTCTAATGTCAATTATTAAATGGATTGATTCACATAAAGGAATATTAAGTAGAGAAGAAACAGAAAAATTCTCATCTGACATAACTTGAAGTCAACAGATAATTTCTGTAAAGAGTATAAACATAGTATATAGAAAAATGAAGATATATTCCAGAATAGAAAACCAAAAAATAGTACTGGGCATATGTGTATAGCTTGGGACTACATTTTTCCTTTATAATCCTTATAGTACTATTTAACCTTTTAAACCAGAGAAGGCAATGGCAACCCACTCCAGTACTCTTGCCTGGAAAACCCCATGGACGGAGGAGCCTGGTGGGCTGCAGTCCGTGGGGTCACGAAGAGTCGGACACAACTGAGCAACTTCACTTTCACTTTTCACTTTCATGCACTGGAGAAGGAAATGGCAGCCCACTCCAGTGTTCTTGCCTAGAGAATCCCAGGGACAGCAGAGCCTGGTGAGCTGCAGCAGTCTATGGGGTCGCACAGAGTTGGACACGACTGAAGAGACTTAGCAGCAGCAACCTTTTAAACTATGTGCATTATTTTGATAAAAATTAAAATTTTTTCCTAGACTAAAATTATCACTAAATTCCACTACTACTATGGTGACAGGAAATTTTCTAATTCAGTTTTTTTATTGTATCAATACTTACGGATAATAATCCTCATAATGCTTATTGGACAAAGATCACAGTTTCTTAGCTTGTTACTTATGTCAGTTAGATATTGATGGGTAACAAACCATCCCAAGACTTAGTGGCTTAAAACGATTAACATTTCTCACAAGTCAATAGGTCAGTTGGATGCCTCGCCCCCTCATGTGTGTACAATTAGTGAAGGATCAAGTAGGCAGCTCTGCTGACAGAGGCGGCATTATCTCTTGTATTTGGAGTTTGCTGGTTCTTGGATAGTCTAGGATAGCTTTGGCTGGGACAATTGGATTTCTTCCATATAATCTCTTATCCTTTAGCCTATTAGCTGGACTCAGTCTCATAGCAGCCAGCAGGGTTCCAAGAGAGTGGAAAGGATGCAAGGTCTCTTGAATTCCAGGCTCATGATTGTCACAAAATTACTTATGCCTCATTTCATTTGTCAGTACAATTGTAATGCAAGTTCAAATTGAAAGGATAAAAAATAGATTTTATCTTTTGATGAGAAGAGCTGCAAAGTCACATTGCAAAGGGTATGGGTCACAAAGAATTATGACTACTTTTGCACTCAAGTCTCCTTTAACCCTCAAACACCCATTTTCCTTCCTATATGGGTTTCCCAACTCCATATACATTGTGTTAGTCCCTTCAAAATGTATAACAAGAGTACCACATATTTATTTCTCAATAAACTGGTACTTATTTCTCACAATTCTGGAGGCTGGTAAGTCCAAGATCAAGGCTCTAGCAGATCAATTATGAGGTGAGGACATGCCTTCTGGCTTGTAGACAAATCACCTTCTCATGGTTAATATATAGGTCAATAGACAAGCAGGCTGCCTTCTCTAATTTGGAATAGATTCCTGCCTGTATACAATGACTGGGAAGAAAATTAGATAAGCCTCACACTGTGTAAGACCATGACTCTAGGGTGTGTAAATCAAGCAGTTTCAAGGAATATGAGACAAATAAAAGAGAACAATAAAGGAAGGTAGGAGGGAATGAGGGGAGGAAGGAAAGAAAGAACAGAAGGAAAGCTACTCCCTCTTTCACCCTCACTATGGATAAGGTCACTCAGTGTCCTTTTGGACCAAAATTATGAATGCTATTCTGGTCTTCCCTACCAAGAGGGTCCTACCTATGTTTCTTATGTTGGAAAATTCTCTTCCCCTGCCTGGGCTCCCCTCTCTTTGGGCCATATCAAAAGGGGTCTGAACTGAAGCACAGTGAAAGACTGCCTCCCTGCTGCATTAGGGAAGGGGTGTCCAGAGGCTTTCCTTCCTTCCTTCCTCATATTCCCTTCTTGTTGCATGAGGTTCTTGGCCCAAGGCACTTTGGACAATCTCATAAAAACTAGAGATGAGACATCCAAAATTCCTTTTATTGATTATTATGAGGAGCTGAATTCCAATCTTCAGAGAAATTTGGCCTTCCTGCCCTCCACTGGCTTCCCTTCAGGACAGAGAGAACCTATTACTGTGTCTCCCAAGCTCCCCTGCCCATCTGCTTTTGTTGAAACAATCTCTCTCGCATCTGTGTTTGATCTGCAGTATTGCTCATTTTCTGGTAAAATATTTTAAAGCTTAGATATTTGTTTTTTTAGTGGCTCTTCTGTGAGTTCCATTCATTCTTCCTCTAAAGGTACCATCTTTTCTGTTACTTTTAACTCATGTGGAATTTATGCTGGATTGTGCTGTCACCACCAAAGGTTCTAACAGTCTGTCTTTTCCAATTTAAATGCAGGCTGTCAGTTGCTGAATGGGTTTAAGAGTCTTATGACTAGTAACAAGACCATCCAAATCAATCCCACTCCATAAGAGTAGAATTCTCCATAGCTCTGGTCAGTCTGGAGAGTTTGCACCATCTCAGCGCCCCCACACACACCTTTTTTTTTTTTATATATTGCTCCAGACTTTTAAAGGGGCATTGCCTGTTTAGTCTAACCCTATACTTTGAGATATTTGAAAATAGTTGTAAAAAATTTGATGAAGATTAAGATGTTTTCAAAGTTTAAAATGTTCTACATGTCTCATAAATGACTTTTCATTCCTGAGTTGAAATATATTGACAGTTAAGAATCAATTGATATAATTAGGGGAAAAAGGAAGAAGAGGGGAGGTGGGCAGAAGATGAATTGTGCTGGCTGTTTGTATTGCCCATGCTGAATACATGAATAAAACAAAACATGATTAGGAAACCAAAAGAGACACTGAAAAGTAACTTTGGCTCCAAAGCTATTGACCCTTATCTCCCCTTTCAGATGCTGGGTAAGGAAACCACAGAAAACCACATAGGTGATCCATGTCTGCATCTCTACACATTCTTTTCTTAAAGAAGAACCAGGTGTTTAAAATCATATATACATATAGCCTTCTCTCTGAATATTTCACACCACCTAGTAAACTCCCTGTAACTCCCATGCATTTTATTGGCCTCTTCGTATCATTTCCTTTGCATGTCTCTCACTAACCTTCAGGCTCTCCATGCGGAATCTCTCAGAGTGGTGTGTCCATGTTCCCAGCTAGATGGGAAAAAAAAATTAAACTATATCAACCATAGAAGAATTTTCTGTGAAGTAAATTAAGCTTCATCTCAAAATTCTTCATTTGAATGAACTTTGCCCAAGGTTCTATACCTAATTCTGTATTCTTATTATTTTTCTTGAAAGTGCCCCTTTAAGTCATATAAGATTTAGGTCCCACAAAACCCAGATCTGTCCTAGACTCTACTTACCCCTGGATTTTCTCTTACCCATTAATTCATTTAAAATCAAAGTACAATTGAAGTGAAAGTGAAAGTGACTCAGTCATGTCTGACTCTCTGCGACACCATGGACTGTAGTCTGCCAGGTTCCTCTTTCCATGGAATCCTCCAGGCTGGAATACTGGAGTGGGTAGCTGTTCCCTTCTAAAGAAGCATCAAATTTAGTTTTTTATTTAAGTCTCTCCATCAAACAAAAAATTCATCGAAACTTATTTAAAAGGCATCTTCTTTTTCTTCCTGAGTTCTTCCCACACTTATATATGCTGTTGTATTTTCTTATCAATCAAAAAAAATCTAGCCCCAAACTAAAATCTTTTGGCTTATCCCTGTAACTTTATTGTCTTCCAAGTGGAGGCTTAAGTCAAGCTGGAGGACAGCTCTTAGTCTTTTCCAGTGACTCAGGACACTGCTAGTCTCCAAACAGAAGAATATAGGAAGGTGCCTTTTAAGATGTGTGTCTTTGTAGCTCCTGGAGGGCTGGATACTGTCTGCAATGTATCAGTTCCTTAGGACTCAAGTTTCAAAGTCTTTGGGAACAAAAATGTGGTCATGATCCTAGTGTCAGTGTTTCTGCCCAGTAGAGAAGGCCCTACATGCGTAGTTTGGGGATAACTCTTGCCAGTGTTTACTCACAAGATGAGTCTTCACATACCTGAGTGAGTGATACCAGGGCAAGGAAACAAGGATAATTGGACAGGGAGTCTTGACCCCACCCCCACCCCCACTACTAACTACCTATGAAAGTGAAAGTGAAGTCGCTCAGTCATGTCCGATGGTTTGCGACCCCGTGGACTGTAACCTACCAGGCTCCTCCGTCCATGGGATTCTCCAGGCAAGAATACTGGAGTGGGTTGCCATTTCCTTCTCCAGGGGATGTTCCCGACCCAGGGATTGAACCCGGGTCTCCCACCTTGCAGGCAGACCCTTTAACCTCTGAGCCACCAGGGAAGCCCCCTAACTACCTATATTGAGTCTGATAATCAGAGGAGTCAGAGCCTAGGGTTGAGCCTGAAGACCCTTGAATAAGGAGGAAAGTGAAAGAAGCAGATCCTCAGAGCTGTGTGTGGCTCCCTTCATCTGAGCAGCCCAAGTCTTCTCTTCACCTAGAAAAACTTGTAGAGTGCAGCTCCCACCTAATCCTCTCCATCTTAGACCTTTTATTTGGCCTATGCTTTTCACTGCCCCTGCACCCCAGTTGTTGTTTTTTTTTAAGAAACTTTGGATATAACCATGTAAAAATCAGGGTTAGGAGCACAGGCCAAGCAGTGCTTGTTTATTATATCTGTTTGGTCACTCATTATATAGTTTGGTCGCTCATTCTGGTCTTGGGTTAACCTCATTAAGCTTCAGTATATTTTATAGATAGAACAGGGTTAGAATTAATATGGTTGTTAGAAACTAAATGAGATGTCTGTAAAGTCCTTAGCAAATAACAGGCCTTCAGTAAATATTAGCTATTGTGGTTTCTGTGATTACTTTTTTGGAAGTCTCCTAAACAAAATGTATCTTCAGGTATTTGACAGGGAAGAGTCAAGTTATATGGGCTTCCCTGGTAGCTCAGACTGTAAAGAATCCACCTGCAATGCAGGAGACCTCGGTTCTGAGTTGGGAAGATCCTCAACTCAGAGGGCATGACAACCCATTCCAATATTCTTTCCTGGAGAATCCCCGTGGACGGAGAAACCTGGCAGGCTACATACAGTTCGGGGTGTCACAAAGAGTCTGACACGACTGAGTGACTAAACACAGCACAGTCAAGTTATATACTGCCGAAGAGGATGGAAAGACATGCCCATTGACTGTACTTGCTATCCTTTTCCTAGACCACTAAGAAGCCCTGAGATGGGGGCAGGATGGGCTGGGAGGGCCAGAAACAGACAGAGAAGAAAACGCATAGAAGACAAGTGTGTTGAAAGAACAGGAATCCTCAAGGGGCAGAATGGTCTAGGGATAGAGTTTAGATTGCTGATGACCATTAGTGGAGCATCCTTAATCTATACTGAGCACCATCCTCCAATTCCACAGGAGTTTCTTCCTCCAGATGATTATGATGAATCTCAAAGTGTGGAAGGCAGCAGAGAAAACTGGAGTCCAAAGAACAGGTTCTTCCTATTGGCAGCAGAGTCCTGGGTTAACTAGTCAAGTCAGATAAAATATATCCACTTATTCAAACTAGCAGGTTTATGGCATTTTAAAAATAGAGATTAGTCTATTTCATAAGAGGAAATTGTGAAGTGCTTATTTAATTCAATATAAGTACCACAAACTCTCTTGGCTAGAAGGCAATTTAAAGCCCATTCACTTCACTCCTGTTGTTTGTTAGATGATGTAACTTGAGGTTCAGAAAGGTCAAATGACTTGCTCATGGGTACATTGCAACTTTGACCAGATAGCCAAAATAAAATTAGCTGGGATAGACAAACATTGGCTTGGCTTTTAACTTTTTATTAATTCAAACTTGATCAGTCAAATTGGTTTAGAAATGTAGATACAGATTAAGAAATGCCCATGTGAGTGGAAAGAAAATAAAAAGACTTAGATTGTATTTATACTGCTTTTTCTTCTCTGAAAGATAATGTTTATAAAGACTTATTGATTCATAGACCATAAACTTTGAGAGAAGGTAGTCTTTTTCCCCTTCAGTCTTTTCTCTCTTTAAACATAGGAAAGTAACATGATAAAATACAGATTATTAGTGTCCTACTGTTCCCAGAACTCCCCTCCTCCTCTGTCCTTCAAAGAGCTGCCCATCTCTCCTCACCCCACTCCAATTAGGTTCTAAAGAGGAAGATCTCTTTCTTCCAGAAGAGTAATCAATCTAATTTTAAAAAATCCAAAAAGCCAAAAACAAAAAACAAAGGGAAAATGGCCATAGACAGAGGACGAAGTAGAGAAAAAGTCTAGGTGGTGTGGGATGGAGAGGATAAATTTTGTCAAAGAGTTTGAGAAATATGTTTTAAGCTATATGTTTTGATCTTCAATAGAATCCATTTCTAATTACCTCTTTCTCTTTAATTGGACTACACTTCTTCCAAAGGGCACTGGTATAAAACAACCTCTCCTAAAAACCTTTCCCCTAGAATTCCCTTTTTATAAGGGTTACAAGCAATAGTTTGCAGAGGCCAACTTGTACCTGCTCATGAGCACATTATGGGCATCTCTTCTCAGTTCCATTCAGTGGCCTCAGATTGGTAGCTTGAAATTGCCACGGTGGGAGTATTTACACAACAGAAATTGGCAAAGACTACAGATCAGGGCTTTTCTCCTCTTAAAGAGACAGTTTACCAGCCCACCACTAGGGAGAAATATGGATAAAAGAATCCTCCCAATTCCCATGTTCTGATTTTGTTTTTTAATCATGATCGCTGTGTTTTCCCTTTGGACTCTCTCTGCTGAAAATAAATGCTTCTAAAAATATAGTATTGGGAACTGGAAGAAAAGCAATGGAAAACTAACTTCTCGGTTCTTTCAAGTTATAATTCCAGTGTCATTTGTTTGAGTTAACTTAATGTGTTAGAATGTGTCACTAGAGTAACAGAGAAGTAACTATCAATCCAGACACTTCAGTTTTCTTCTTTCAAAGAGAGAAAAAACAGCCTTTGTTCCAAGGTCACACTCCATACACTAGAACACTAGCAGCTGTTTCATGAGAGGCTAGAAGAATGTTTACAGTTTCATTCAAACCCATCCGTCACCATTACAATAAATATGTGCTATAACAATGGATAAATACCATCACTTTAGCATGTGAAAGATAGCATAGTTTTTCTTCCTTTAATACTTAAATTTATTATTAATATTATAGCACTCTATTAGGAATCTTGGCATCTATAAAATATCTTTTACAAGATTCTTATTTATTGTTTGTCATAAATACCTAGAAAAAAATAATAAAATAACAGTTCATCTCACTGGAAAAATATACAAGATAAAATTCTGCACCCAATTTCAGTTAACTACAGGTTAAAAACTTGCTTGTATATAAGGTCCCTGTTCTCAAGGTATTTGCAGTCTCCTTGTGGAACTTTTTTTGAGAACTTTTGTTTAGAAATTCCTTAAGAATTGTAACATATTCAGTGCATAGTCTTAGTCATGGCATCTTCATCCTCTTGGGTTAGATTTAACTCATAAGAAGAAAAAATCCAGAGGTCATTTGTCACCAAACCATAAAGTGGGCAATGAAACTGGAAAAGTACCTTTTTTGGTAAAAAGAAGCAGAGAGAAGAATAATAGGACTGTTTTTCTGTCTGACTCATAAACTGGCTCTGTAGGTAACTCAAAACAAGGATTTCTGGAAGAGAACTGGGCAATGCAGCATCAGCAGAATAAGTGGGTATCTTCTACTCATTCATATAACAAGTGTTTGTGGGGAAATTGACAAGGGAGATGGCTCACCGGATGCATATGTTTCTTAATTTCCACTAGTTTAGTTGAAAGAAATCACTCTCATTACTATATATCCTATTTTTAAAAATTAGCATCTATTCCTAAATATATATTTCTAAAAATTCTCATATAGCAGGCACTGTATTAAATGCTTTCCATGCATTTATCCAACCTCTGTGAGATAGATATCATTGTTACCTTCAATATATAAATGAAAAAACTGAAGTAGTTACAGCAGCAGCAGCCTGAAATTTGTAACATAAGCCTTTCTGATTCTCAGTCCTGTGCTCTTAACCACGGTTAAGAGATCTTCCTCCTGTCAATACAAGAAAATCACACGCTACTTCCATCACTACATGAAAAGCCCCTAGAATGAAGCAGGTGAGAATTGAAATAGGAGTTCAAAAGCAGCAGGCACCTGTGTGGGCTGTGATACAATAGAATTGTGCAGAGGGGGCAAAACTTTGGCCCAACAGGATTGTTGTTGTTTAGTCACTAAGTCGTGTCCGACTCTTGCCATCCCATGCGCTATAGCCCTCCAGGCTCCTCTGTCCGTGGGATTTCCTCGGCAAGAATACTGGAGTGGGTTGCTGTTTCCTTCTCCAGGGGATCTTCCTGATCCAGGGACTGAGCCCCAGTCTCCTGAATTGGCAAATGGATTCTTTCCCACTAAGCCACCAGGGAAGCCCAAACAGGGTTAGGAAAGAGGAAAGAGGACTGGTGGCAGGCAACAGCAAGAACAGGGAAAAGGTTTGAAGGTAAGAACACAAAGATACTTTTGCTTGGGCAGGACACAAAGGAACAGAACAGATCAGGTAGAATGACATCAAAGCAGACAGTTAAGTGACTGTAGGTGAGTGATTGCCCAGGCAAACAGGGTATTTGGGGGAAAGAAAGAAACAAACAGATACCAGCTTTGTTGCTACCTAAACTTAGAGGCAGAAATCAAGAATAGCATCTAGGGCAGAGGTTCTTACCTCAAATTTCCCAGAGAAATTTGAAACATATCCGAGGCCCATGACCAGATGGTCCCCCATATCAATGAATCCGGATTTCTGGGGACCAAGTCTCACTTTGTTTATTTGTTTGTTTGGCTCATTTTGCTTTAAATTCCCCCAAAATGAAAGTCACTGGTCTAGTATCTTCAGTCAAACTAGATGAAAACAGATAAGGATGGAGTTCGTGTGTTTGAAACACAAGTTGACCATTTGAGAACTAGGCCACAAAGAGCGAAACAGACTGAAAGGTAGTGAAGATGCCAAAATGAACTGGTACCAAGAGACCAGCTGGGGTAGGAGAGCCATGACACAAGTGTACCCGGTGTGTGAGCGAAAGGTTTGGGTTCAAACCAACTCTGTTCACACCAGTCTGATGGAGAATCACACCAGATGCACAGAGTAGAGTGACTTGATAAAAGGACTCTACCATTTGTTAGCTATGGGACCCAAGCAAGTTACTTGACCTCTGTGAGCCTCGGTGCTCTCACCTGTAATGGGAGGGCTAATCCTGTCTGTCTGTCAGAAATATATTACACACCCTCGCTATAGGAGAAAGATTTTGAGCTGACAGTCCTCTCGGAGATGTCAGCTCTAAAAACAGGTTGAAACGGAATTGAAAGGTGCTCATTCCTGAGAACAAGGAGACAGCCATAGAAAAGTAGATTGCTGCCAGGTGGTAGGAAAGCACAGTCATTTTTTTTGCAGTAATGATAGGGAAAAAGAAGCATGACATTTTTGGAAGGCAATGTGGAAAAATATATCACGAGCCAGAAAGATGTTTATACCATTTTATCCAGTAATCCCACTCTTGGAATTTATCCTAGAGAAATAAATCAACAGAAGAAAAAGAAGCTGCACTGTATAAAGAACTATAATGTTGAAGAATGGAAACAACCTAAATTGCCAAATATAGGTCAATGGCTAAGTAAACTGTTAAACGTCTACTCAATGGAATATTAAAGTTGAGATTCAGGAACTTTGTATCTTATTCATCTTTTAATTTTTAAAAGTTCACCATTAATTATACAAAGAATATTTTAAGACATTCAAAAATACAGAAAAACTAGAGTCCCCTTGACCAAATGACCAATCTTAATTTCCTGTCTAAAGGTGGCCACCGTTAGCAGTTTGGTACAGACTCCCCCAGACATTTCTTGAGTATATTTACACACATACACATATATACTTTACATATGCATATACACATATCTGGGTTTTCAAGGTGGCTCAGTGGTAAAGAATCTGCCTACCAACGCAGGAGACGCAGGGTTGAGAGACCCCATGAAGAAGGAAATGGAAACCCACTAGAGTATTATTGCCTGGGAAATCCCAAGGACAGAGGAGCTTGGCAGGCTACAGTCCATGGGGTTGCAAAAGAGTCAGACATGACTTACCAACTAAACAACAACAGCAGCAACAACATACATGTGTCTATAAAGCTGTATATTTTGTTTAGAGTGTGTGTTAAGAAAATGCCAATTTGCTGTTCTTGTTTTCTACAACTTTTTTTTCTTTTTATTTATTTTTTAATTGAAGGATAATGCTTTGCAGAATTTTGTTGTTTTCTGTCAAACCTCAACATGAATCAGCCATAGGTATATACATATATTGCCTCCCTTTTGAACCTCCCTCCCATCTCCTTCCCCATCCCACCCCTCTAGGTTGATACAGAGCCCCTGGTTGAGTGTCCTGAACCATACAGCAAATTCCCATTGGCTATCTATTTTACATATGGTAATGTAAGTTTTTAAGTTACTCTCTCCATACATCTGACCCTTGCCTCCCCTCTCCCCATGTCCATAAGTCTATTCTGTCTGTTTCTCCATTGCTGCCCTTATCTCCATTGCAGTTAAGTTCTTCAGTACCATTTTTCTAGATTCTGTATATATGCATTAGTATATGATATTTATCTTTCTCTTACTTCATTCTGTATAATAGGCTCCAGGTTCATCCACCTCATTAGAACTGACTCAAATGTGTTCCTTTTTATGGCTGAGTAATACTCCATTGTGTGTATGTACCACAAGTTCTTTAGCTATTCATTTGTTGGTGGAGATCTAGGTGGCTTCCATGTTCTAGCTATTGTAAATAGTGCTGCAAAGAACAATGGGGCACATGTGTCTTTTTCAATTTTGGTTTCCTCAGGGTATATGCCCAGGACTGGGATTGCTGGGTCATATGGTGCTTTTATTCCTAGTTTTTAAAGGAATCTCCATACCTTCGATAACTTTTAAAAAATGTGTTTGTTGGCTTGTTTTCTTACCAACAGCCTTGGAAAGTTTCCATGTCAGTACCGATACAACACATTATTTTTAAGAATGAATGTATCTCAGTTTATCTAACCATTTCCAGGATTGATGAGCAGTTTCGTGGTTTTCAATTATCAAGACTGCAAATGTTACAGTGAACATCCTTGTTTCTGTCTCCCGAAGCACATGTTCCTGAGGGCAGATTTGGATGAGTGAGATTGATAGTGGAATGGAGAGTGTCTGTACATTTCCCATGGTAATAGTTAAATGGATGCACTGGCTTCCTCTTGGCCAGCAAGAGAGGGCAGCTCCCATTATCCTATGCTCAAAACTAAAGTGGGTGTTATCAAACCTTCTAATATTGCCAGTCTGCAAAGTGAACATTGTAATTATCACTTTAATTTGCACTTCCTGACTTCTTGTTAGGGTTAACCTCTCATCTGGCCAATTATATTTCTTTTTTAGCCTGTTACCTGTTTGTCACTTTTTGCCAGTTTTTCTAATTTATTATCATTTTGATACTCCTGTCACATATCGGGTCAGTTTTAAGATGAGTACTAAAATACTGAGTCAAATTATACTAGTAAAAATAATAATTAAATCCTACATGAAAACACATAAAGTATTTATGACACAGTATTAAATTGAAGGGATGGATATAAATTATGTGCAATATGAAATGATACCCATTTTGAACATAGGCTGGAAGGGACCACTTAATAACATCAAAGCTTTTGAAATAGCAGTTAACATTTTTGTTTGTTTTTGTTTTTTAAAAAAAAATTTTAGGAGTTAACATTTTAAAAGGCACATGACAAATGCTAAGTATTGATCAAAATGTTTTACATGTATTAATACCTTTGTTCCTCAGAACAATCCCTGTTAAATTTCTTTGAACTTGCTAGAAATCATAATTTATATAAGTGGCGAAGCCAGGATTTGAAAAAACTGAGAAATCTGACTCCAGAGCTTACATTCTTAACTACTATATTATACTAATATAACTTTTAAAATTTTTTGTCATTTTCATGTTATAATTTATAATATAAAATACCAATAGAGAGATATTGCAGGGGGGACTTTTTAGTCATCAGTCTTCATGGAGTATATGAACCTTAGTAGTCATCATGGCCTTCTATTTTGCAAGTTGGTAAATTCTAGCCTAACAGTAATGAGTGTAGCCAGGTCCCAGGGAACTGAGCCATATAAACCAAACTCACAAGAGACTGACTAATTTATAAGTCAGAACTATGTCGGTTTTGTTCATTGATACGGAGAGCTTTCATTGCCAAGAGAAATGCAATACTCCCAGCAGTCCAAACATGCTCTTCCTGCTGGGAAAGTCTAAACTGGAAACCAAATTAAAAAGTTACTCAATGAGAGCCGAGTAAAAGCAATGGGAAATGGATGAGCTTGGCAAGCAGTGTCTTCACAAAGTAGTTACAATGACTTTCAGTCCACAAACACAGGTGTACAAGAAAAGTGACTTTTTAATAATATAATTTTTATTCTTAATCCTCCTACAAAGCTACTGGGAAACTGAACTTCATTTTTCTTTTTCCCCTCTCCTCCCAGTGATTTCTGGAACACTAAGCAAAGCCATTCTGTGGGGATGGGATAACATTATGTCATATGGTCCTTGATTCTCTACCATCAAGCTACCTAAGTTGCCAGTGAGATATTCTCTGTCACTTCCAGCTGCTGTCCACTGCTTGTGTGCTATTCACAGCAAACAGGAAGCTTTCAACTGCTGCCCAGACCCCACTCAGGCCCGAGGCTGGCTGTCATTCCATCAGCCATGTTGCCTGTGCAGCCATTCCTGGGATGGTGGGGGTATTCATCCTCTCAATCAGGGACACACTGGCCTTTGTACTTGCCTTCTCTCTCACTCATTTCTCAGGCAACACCAGGAGAAATGCCTTTCTTGCTGCTGCTAAGTCGCTTCAGTCATGTCTGACTCTGTGTGACCCCATAGACAGCAACCCACCAGGCTCCCCCGTCCCTGGGACTCTCCAGGCAAGAACACTGGAGTGGGTTGCCATTTCCTTCTCCAATGCATGAAAGTGAAAAGTGGAAGTGAACTCACTCAGTCGAGTCCAACTCTTTGCGACCCCATGGACTGCAGTGCACCAGGCTCCTCGGTCCATGGGATTTTCCAGGCAAGAGTACTGGAGTGAGGTGCCATTGCCTTCTCCAGAATGCCTTTCTTAGGTGCAGTAAATCCTGCCTTCATGAATCTGGCCAATTTCTATGCTCATTCAGCACTCCTTTCCCTGTGACTTAGGCTTGTGTACCTATCCAAGACAGCTATGGGATACTTTCTTCTTTATGTACTGGTGGAGAGCTCCCCTGACATGAGCTCAGAGACAACTGTTAGCTTGGAGTTGGGGTACAAAGCTAGACATCCTATCCAGATCTAGATAGGAAAGAAAGAAAAATGGAAGGAAGTTGGGAGAGAGCAATGGAGGGAGGGAGCAGAAGGAAGGAAGGAAGGAAAAGAGAGAACGTCTCCAGATAGGCTTTCCCATAACCTCATTTAGAGATCATCCAAGGCCTTCTCTATTCAGTGTTGGTACTTGGTTGGGTCTTCAGTAGCCACCTGCCCTTTTTCTGATGTTCGTAACAACTGTACAAAACCTCTGTCTTACCACTGTTACTTCTGACAGACATACTGCATTTACTTTCCATCATGTTTTCCTCCTGTTGCTGTCCCTGCAGATGTCCTATAGATAGCCAGGACCATCTTCTCACAGAACAGTTGGCAATGCACAGTGAAATGTCATGTGTTCCTGGTGGCTCAACAGAAGGGGAGCTGGAATACAGCAATCCTGAGGCCTTGCCCTGAGGACAGGGCCTGCTTCATGGGTTTATACCCTGTGTCATCAAACATACTTGGTTGAACGTTCTGCTGTCATTAAGTTCCTAATATTTTAACAAAAGGCCCTGCACTTTCATTTTATGCTGGGCCTCACATATTATACAGCTGATTCAATCAAAAGGTCATCATCTCTAGAGGGAACTTACGAGGTCTGCATTTAGACACCTGTCTCCAGGATTTCTGAGATAGGACGCTGTAGAGAGAAATCAGATTTTAACTGCATTAAGGATTTAGTTAATGGCTAATTTTGGTAAATTTGGTTAAGAAGTATCAATTCAAGTAATTTTTTTCAGTTTCAAAATTCTTTGGTTTTTTGAGTGGTTTTAGTAATTATAAAAGTCCTGTTTGTGAGCTTAATGTGCATATCCTCTTCATTTATGGCTATATCCATACTTTTATTCATGGATGTAGCCTCACATATACAAACTGATTAGAATAATAGAATGATTGCAAACTATATGTTGGAATTAATTGAGACAACTGTTTTCAGAATGACTGGTAGTTTACTTGGATGGTGTCTTTCTATAGCCCAAAAGTCTGTGGAAGCCTAACTGGACCAATGCCATGAGCCACCTTAATAAGGCCATTAAATTTCTGTCCCAAGCTGATTTATGGATCAATAGGCACTCTTTACCATAAGCTTCCCATTAGCTGTGGCATCAGCCTGAGAAAGAAGCCTGACACCCAATCTTTAGGCTCCCTAAAATGTGGTTTAGAGAATCCGTTTATCAGCCAGTCCCATTCCATTCCATCCTGTCATGGTTAATAAAATACCCCAGGAGTTGTAGATAAAATGATAACTTCATGTCACCAAAGAATTATAGTTTTTAAAAATATTTGTATCATTTCCTGTCAAGTGAATAACAACTCAGGCATGGAGACTGCAAATCAATGTATTATCCTGCCTGCTTGGGAGAAAAGGCACCATTCAAACTAATCCCTGTATTTATAGGAATTGACAGACAATTCTGTCTTCAGAGGAGGGTCTATGCAACCTTCCAGAAAACATGGAATGTCTTTCATCACAGAAGGAAGAATGTTGTGATCTATTTCCTGAAATAGTTTATGGCTCTTGGAGATGAGCTCTGGGTACCCAGCCCTTGGCTGACATACAGTGACCTCCCCAATAAGTAGCATCATGTACTGAATGTCTCTTGACACATTATGTATATCATGCATGTATATTGGCCACCAAACCAGGAAGGCCCTATCATCTCATTAGCACTGCTCTTCTTTCCTTACAACTATTACTTAAATCTGTCAAAAAGAAAATAAGCGTTTTTGTTTTTAACACTTACACAGTCTAGGGTAGAAATGTGTTATGTATTATGGTCTGATGAGTGGTGTCCAATGACAGACTCTGAATTTAGGGAGTTACAAAATAACAGAAAGAACAGTGGGAGTCTGGAACC
This sequence comes from Bison bison bison, assembly GCF_000754665.1. Lineage (NCBI taxonomy): Eukaryota > Metazoa > Chordata > Mammalia > Artiodactyla > Bovidae > Bison > Bison bison. Next base: position 3,274,915 of record NW_011494690.1, on the reverse strand, counting down.
ATGGATTCAAGGATTATTACCCTCTGTCATTACCCTCTGTCTATCCCAGGTATGTGTGCTAAATTGCTTCAGTTGTGTCCAGCTCTTTGTGACCCTGTGGACTATAGCCTGCCAGGCTCCTCTGTCCATGGGATTCTACAGACAAGAATACCAAGGACAGGTTACCTAACCTCTTTGAGCTTCATTGTTAAAATATTAAAATCAAGGCAAATATCCAAGGGTATAAATATACTAATACTCAAATTCATATGAACTGCTTCATGGGGTTGTTTTAAGGCTTAAAATAGATTTATCTGCAAAAACATTTGTAAGATAGTTACAAGTGGGTAGTCTTGAAAAAAACTGGTGATACAGAATTAAGACAACCTTGGAAGATTCTGTGTAGATTTTACTCATTCCTAAAACAGCGATACTCAATCTTGGCTGCTTTTACATTTCCCAGTGCCAAGGCTGCATTCAGATCAATTAAATCAGAATCTCTTGAATTAGGATTAAGGCATCAGTATTTTTTAAAGTTCTCTAGGTGATTCTAGACAGATAAACTTGAGGATGACTCAAGGAAAAAGAAAACCACTTTCATGGTTTGCTTCCTATAGGCTGACCAAGCAGCTTAACAAATGATTTGATTATAGGCTCCATTAGGCACCTGGGATGCTTCTAGGCACATTGCAATTGCTCAAGAAATTTTTGTTGATAATCCACCCTTATGGCAGAAAGTGAAGAACTAAAGAGCCTCTTGATGAAAGTGAAAGAGGAGAGTGAAAAAGTTGGCTTAAAGCTCAACATTCAGAAAACTAAGATCATGGCATCTGGTCCCATCACTTCATGGCAGATAGATGGGGACACAGTGGAAACAGTGGCTGACTTTATTTTTCTGGACTTAAAAATCACTGCAGATGGTGATTGCATCCATGAAATTAAAAGATGCTTACTCCTTGGAAGGAAAGTTATGACCAACCTAGACAACATATTAAAAAGCAGAGACATTACTTTGCCAACAAAGGTCTGTCTAGTCAAAGCTATGTTTTTTCCAGTGGTCATGTATGGATGTGAGAGTTGGACTATAAAGAAAGCTGAGCGCTGAAGAATTGATGCTTTTGAACTGTGGTGTTGGAGAAGACTCTTGAGAGTCTTCTGCAAGGAGATCCAACCAGTCCATTCTGAAGGAGATCAGCCCTGGGATTTCTTTGGAAGGAGTGATGTTGAAGCTGAAACTCCAATACTTTGGCCACCTGATGCGAAGAGCTGACTCATTTGAAAAGACCCTGATACTGGGAAAGATTAAGGGCAGGAGGAGAAGGGGACAACAGAGGATGAGATGGTTGGATGGCATCACCGACTCAATGGACATGGGTTTTGGTGAACTCCAGAAGTTGGTGATGGGTAGGGAGGCCTGGCGTGCTGCCATTCATGGGGTCGCAAAGAGTTGGACATGACTGAGTGACTGAACTGAACTGAATCCCTCCAAATGACTATGAAGAGAGTTGAAAACTCTTCACATTAAGTCCATATTACAGCAACTTGTCCTTGTTTAGTGAGTTATTTGGGGTAACTTGGCAAAAGATGATAGTGCCTGTCAGAAAAATTAAAATGACTTTGCATGATAAGTCAGGTGGCGTGTTGACCACAACCACATAGAAATGAGTATGAAAGGAGGCAGGAAAGAAAGATGAAGCTGTGCTGGGGGCCCCGGCCAGCACATATGCATACAGCTTTCCTTGCCAGCTTGTGATGTGCAGCAGATGCCTTTGTTGTCTGGCTGATGGTGGAAGATGCCAGAAAAGTGTGAAAAGCCTTATGAATATGTCCTCTGAACATCACTGACAAGCAACTGGACTCCAGCTCTCCCATCTGTCTCCAGCAGAGTTGCCGTCAGCCTTCCAAGTCTGAGAGATTGGCTCTGTGATAAATCACTCAGTGGCCTGGGAAGGTCAAGAGTTTTCTCTTGGTGGTAGAGAGGTGCCTATGATGGCTGTGGGAGAGGGACAGGTTCTAGTGAGCCAATAGTCCCACACAGAGAACTAAGTAAAGGCTTAGGAAGGGTAAAACCTAGAGGGACTGATATAGTTGCACTGGGCTAGGAATTTTTTATATGTGATCACATTTAATGCTCAGAGCCATTCTATGAGATGGGTATCTTATTGTCTCTGTTTTTACAGATTCACACAGATTCAGAACTTAAGGTTCTGAAAGCTTAAATGGGTGTCTACAGATTGCATGTCTAGGAAGTGACAGAATGGAGGTCTTAACAAAGTCAGTTATCTCTCAGTTTGTGTCTTCTCTATCATAAGGACCTAAGTCATCTAAAGGTGATCAGTCAACTAAGACATCACTCAAGCCAAGTGAATCTTTGGGGTTTCTACCCATTCATAAGCCTTTCTCTCATCCTTGAGCTGCTACCTATGTTATTTTCATCCCAGAAAGTCAATCAACCTCCTCTGTGTCTGTGTCCTGTTACAGAAAGCCTTGCTAGTTAGAGTGTGGTCCAGGAACCAGTAGCATGGCCTGAGAGTGTAGTATTAATACAGGTCAAGCTCCACTGCATTTTAACAAGCTCGCCAAAGGATTCATTAAAATGTACAAACCCTACCCAGAAATCTTTATCTGAAAAGGAGTTTAGATCAGTGATTCTCAAATTTGTATGCATTAGAATTACTTGGTGGTTGGGGGTAAAATGAAGACTTCTAGATCTTTTGCCCAAAGGTTCTAAATTGGGAGCTACTGGGTAGGACGTGGGGAATATGTGTGTTTTAACAAAGCAGCCCAGCTGATTCACTAAAAGTGATCTGGGAAGATGGCTGTGATCAACATTGGCTCAGGAAGGTCATCCCCTGCCTTCATTTACAGATGATGAGACTGAGGTCAAGGAAGGGGAGGTGAGGTCATTGGTGATAGAATCAAATGAGAATGACTTCCTTGAAGCAGACTAACCATATCAAGTTCAATACTGTAGGCCTTGGAGAAAATCACTGCCAAGCCTCTGCCCCTTTTCAGGGGGTTTATGATTATATTTCTTTTCCAGTGGTTTATAATTCTGACCCAGATGCAGTTGATCGACTCCTTGATAAGAGAGGAACATTCTGGACATGGTGTTGGAGGAAACAGTGGGAGTCACTGGATCTCACTGAAATCTTTGCTTTCATAGACCCAGTTTTTAAAATTTGTTTTGTTGTAAATGAGTAGGGATTGTTTTGGCAAGGAAGAGTTAAGAAGCACAGAGACCTGAGTGAAACAGTAATATTCACACTTCCATCTGTATGTGCTTACAAATATGTTATCTCATTCAACCTTGGCAGAAACCCTGTGAGGTACCATTTTACAGCCACTGAACTGCAGAGTCAGGGATGGAACCTAGCCCTTTAGCTTCAGGGATGTCTCTGCTGTACAATTATCACCTTCTGGGGAGAGTTAGGAAATTCCACCTACAGACTGTAAGCAGTTGGTGGACCACAGTTTGTAAACCCAAGAGACACAATTAAAATCATGCTTAGGTTGTACTTTTATTACCACGAACATGGAAATTTAATAACATCCTTGGCACTTTATTGCATTCCTTAGGAAGAAAGGCAAGAAAAAAACATCTTGGGGTGCTTTTATTCAGAAACAATTCTTTTGGGTTTGACATGACATAGTCGGGAAAGCATAATTTTTGTTAAATCATGCTTCCTCCATTTATTAATCATGATACTGGGCAAGTCTTTTTAATATCTACAAGCTTAGTTTTTCTTATATGTAAAAAGTGTCATTGTGAGAATCATGCAGATACTTTTAATATGTAGTTTGACACAATGCTTAACGTACATATGAGGACACAATGGGACAATAGGAAGTGAACCAGGAAGTGATTTCTCACCAGATACTGACTCTACTGGCACCTCGATCTCCAGAACTCTGAGAAAAAATACCCAGTTTGTGGTACTTTTGTTACAGCAACCCACAAGGAATGAGATACCTTCTTTAATATGAGACATTTCCACAGGCTTTCTTTGTCATTTTTTAGGAACGTAGTCCCTCTCCTTTTTTGTTGTTAGTAGAATGTTCCTCATTTTTTTTTTTATTATGTTTCCTTATGGTTAGACTCAGGTCATATATTCTCAGCCAGAACACTGCATAGATGATGATGTATCCTCCTCAAGATATCTCATGGAGCCACAAGATGTCCATCTACAGTAGTCATGTTGATTTTGATTACTCTGACAAGTTGTTCAGGTTCTCCACTATGCAATTACTGTTTTCTCTCCCTCACAACTGACAGGCAATCTGTGGATAGTTTTTTTATTGTTGTTCAGTCCTGTCCAACTCTGCAACCCCATGGACTGCAGAATGCCAGGCTTCCCTGTCCTTCACTATCTCACAGCACTTGCTCAAACTCATGTCCATTGAGTTGATGATGCCATCCAACCACCCCATCCCCTGCCACCCCCTTCTCCTCCTGCCCTCAGTCTTTCCTAGCATCAGGGTCTTTTCCAATGAGTCAGCTATTCGCATCAGGTGACCAAAGTATTGGAGCTTCAGTCTTAGTCCTTTGAATGAATATTAAGGGTTGATTTCCTTTAGAATTCACTGGTTTGATCTCTTTGCTGTCCAGAGGACTCTCTAGACTCTTTTCCAGCACCATAGTTTGAAAGCATCAATTCTTCAGCGCTCAGCCTTCTTTATGGTCCAACTCCCACATCCATACATGACTACTGGATAAAACCATAGCTTTGATTATATGGACCTTTGTTGGCAAAGTGATATCTCTGCTTTTTTAATATGCTGACTAGATTTGTCATACCTTTCCTTCCAAGGAGCAAGCATCTTTTAATTTCATGGCTGCAGTCACTGTTCACAGTAATTTTGGAGCCCAAGAAAATAAAGTCTGTCACTGTTTCCATTCTTTCCTCATCTATTTGCCATGAAGTGATGGGACTGGATGCCATGATCTTATTTTTTGAATATTGAGGTTTAAGCTAGCTTTTTCACTTTTCTCTTTCACCTTCATCAAGAGGCTCTTTACTTCCTCTTCGCTTTCTGCCATAAGGGTGGTGTCATCTGCATATCTGAAGTTATTGATATTTCTCCTGGCAATCTTGACTCTAGCTTATGAGTCATCCAGCCCATCATTTCACATGATGTACTCTACATATAAGTTAAATAAGCAGGGTGACAATATGCAGCCTTGATATACTCCTTTCCCAATTTGGAACCAGTCTGTTGTTCCATGTCTGATTCTAACTGTTGCTTCTTGATGAGCATACAGGTCTCTCAGGAGGCAGGTAAGGTGGTCTGGTATTCCCATCTCTTGAATTTTCCACAGTTTCTTGTCATCTACAGAGTCAAAGGCTTTAGTATAGTCAATGAAGCAGAAGTAGTTGTTTTATTGGAATTCCCTTGCTTTTTCTATGATCCAGTGGGTGTTAGCAATTTGATCTCTGGTTCCTCTGCCTTTTCTAAATCCAGCTTGTATATCTGGAAGTTCTCGGTTCATATACTGTTGAAACCTAGCTTGAAGGATTTTGAGCATTACCTTGCTAGCATGTGAAATGAGTGCAATTGTGTGGTAGTCTGAACATTCTTTGGCATTGCCCTTTATGATTAGAATGAAAATTGATTTTTTCCAGTCCTGTGGCTACTGCTAAGTTTTCCAAATTTGCTGGCATATTGAATGCAGCACTTTAATAGCATCATCTTTTAGAATTTGAAATAACTCAGCTGTGGATGGTTTAAGACTATGCAAATATTCTTCTCTTCATCAAATCTTTCCCACATACTTATTAGTTATTGATGTTTCTTGCCTGATGCACTCTTTACTATGATGATTCAAAAATGTTAATTTTCCAGCTCCCATTCCCTCTCCACATTTATAAGTTGGCTCTCAGTATTTTTTGGTAAGCATGGGCCCTCCATGCTCACTCATATTTATTCATGTATTACTAGTATGGATGCATGGCTTTTAATTTTTTTCAAAAGTTCATCATCAAACTTAAGTATATTGATGATCAAATTATTCCACGTTTGGCCAGTTAGAACCCTTTACAGTTACTACCTTGGTCCTTGTGACATGATCCCTTTTTTTTTTTTTTTAATGCTTTCTTACTTTTAAGAATAGCAAGATGTTCCAGGCTCACATTTTACCTACACTTCCCCATCCCTGGAGTTAGCTATTTATCCAAAGAGCCTTGGTTCCTTTTAATAGATAATGGTATTAGAGACTAGGCTCTGGGCCTTAGGTATGATCATTGCTACTAAGTGGGTCTTTGGTTCTCAGCCATTTCAATAGGCAGAGCTAGGGAATAGTTACATGTAAATATACCTGTACATATACATATACCTACACAAACATGCATATAAACACAATACATAATGACAAATACTCATATGTTTGCTTGTGCATATTATATGCATAGACATAATTATAAGAAAACATTGGTTCACACTGATTTCTCCAGTCTCAATCCATACCACTAAAGTTCTTTCTTGCCTTCTCTCATTCTATATTTGCATGTCCCTTCTTCCACAGTAGGAATTCTGACTTTCATCAACATTAACCCATTTGCTCAATCTATAAGGCATCTAAAATGATTTCAGAATTGCTTTGCTCATATTTCTATAATTGAAAAAAGTGCTAAAAAGAGTTCATAATTTGCAATTCTTCTCCACTCCTCATGCTCAGCTTTGGCCGAGATTGTGGGTATATGGTCAAAAAATTGCGTTACTAGCCACTATCCCCATATATGACACCCTAATACGTTAAAGCCCCAAGGATTACAGTAAGGAAATTTATTGGCTAAAGATCTAAATGAATTCAGGGTACCTAAAGAACCCATGGTTTTGATGTGTATTATTATGAGAGACCCACAGGTCTGCTCTATGATGGGGACTGGTGTTCATGTCCTATGTTTCAGTTCCTATAAAAAATACAAATGGAATTGATTCGGGCTCAGAGACTAAGAGCCATGCTCCTCCAGATTGGTTTCTCTTTGATGTAGTCAATCCTCCACTATTTGCAGAGTGAACCATAAATTTGGTCTTACTACACTTCTTAAAACCTGCAGGCTACCAACTCATCACGAAAGTGAGAATGTAGCTTCCCATCTCCAAGTTCAGCTTCCAGAGTTGAATCCATGTCCTCTGGACAGAGCCAGTATATTAACTGGCAGACAACTGGAGAAAGCACAGTTTTCCTATAACCATTCGGAATCCCTCCTTTGATGTTGGGTTACAGTTCTCTCCTGCATGCTGTAGTACACACAATTTCATCTGAATGAAATCCAGCTCTGATAACCCTGGGAAGCCACAACATGCCAGGAAAGAGAGATTTATACGTGTAGTTCTTTTCCACAGCAAGAAAATAATCAAGGTAGAAAAGATTGTCATTGAAACAGCAGTGCTTCCAAGAGCCTTCTGCTCTATGTTGGAGGTGGTCCTATTCAGTCTTGACCCCTTTAGTTACAGTCTTCTGTTTGTAATCAGCTCATGATGAATAGAGAGTTAATAAAATAAATGTTAAGTCCTTAATGACAAAGTCCCCGATGTGATTTACATTTCTCTTGACTTTCAAAAGTGACTAGGAAAGGACCATAGAGATAGTGTTGGAGTGTGGCAGAATCAAGTGAGGACTGGGAACAAGGGACTTTGTTCTAAATGCTTATCCCTGGTCTCAGAGCATGAATTTGATTAGTACACCTATCTCAAAATCCTGCCTTTCTTCTCCATATCTTTTTCCACCATTTGTTCCCTCTGTCTCAGAGGCACTTCCTAAGACAGATTCAAACACAAAGTAATGTTTGGCCCACCACTTCTCCTTCCACTTGAATTTCTACAATGTATAAGAATGTGAGCCATGCTCTCCTATTTCACGTGATCTTTTATACCTGCAAATTACCTGGAACACAATTCATAACCCTCAAATATAAATGTAATGGTCTTGTTCTTCTTTCCAGTTCTAGCTGGCAGTAGCAATTGTAGATTGTGGTAGGCAGTATTGGAAATGCCATTCCTCTTTCCAATGGTCTTCACTTTCTGTGTAATTCCCTCAAGTATGATCTGGATCTGAGGACGTGCTTCTAACTCATCAGATCAGATCAGTTGCTCAGTCGTGTCCAACTCTTTGCGACCCCATGAATCACAGCACGCCAGGCCTCCCTGTCCATCACCAACTCCCAGAGTTCACTCAGACTCACGTCCATTGAGTCAGTGATGCCATCCAGCCGTCTCATTCTCTGTCGTCCCTTTCTCCTCCTGCCCCCAATCCCTCCCAGCATCAGAGTCTTTTCCAATGAGTCAACTCTTCACATGAGGTGGCCAAAGTACTGGAGTTTCAGCTTTAGCATCATTCCTTCCAAAGAAATCCCAGGGCTGATCTCCTTCAGAATGGACTGGATGGATCTCCTTGCAGTCCAAGGGACTCTCAAGAGTCTTCTCCTAAGACCATTCCCATAGAAAAGAAATGCAAAGAAGCAAAATGGCTGTCTGGGGAGGCCTTACAAATAGCTGTGAAAAGAAGAGAAGCAAAAAGCAAAGGAGAAAAGGACAGATATAAGCATCTGAATGCAAAGTTCCAAAGAATAGCAAGAAGACATAAGAAAGCCTTCTTCAGCAATCAATGCAAAGAAATAGAGGGAAACAACAGAATGGGAAAGACTAGGGATCTCTTCAAGAAAATCAGAGATATCAAAGGAACATTTCATGCAAAGATGAGCTCGATAAAGGACAGAAATGGTATGGACCTAACAGAAGCAGAAGATATTAAGAAGAGATGGCAAGAATACACAGAAGAACTGTACAAAAAAGGTCTCCACAAAAAAAGTGGAAGGAGAAGTGGTGGGCCAAACATTACTTTGTGTTTGAATCTGTCTTAGGAAGTGCCTCTGAGACAGAGGGAACAAATGGTGGAAAAAGATATGGAGAAGAAAGGCAGGATTTTGAGATAGGTGTACTAATCAAATTCATGACCCAGATAATCACGATGGTGTGATCACTGACCTAGAGCCATACATCCTGGAATGTGAAGTCAAGTGGGCCTTAGAAAGCATCACTACGAACAAAGCTAGTGGAGGTGATGGAATTCCAGTTGAGCTATTCCAAATCCTGAAAGATGATGCTGTGAAAGTGCTGCACTCAATATGCCAGCAGATTTGGAAAACTCAGCAGTGGCCACAGGACTGGAAAAGGTCAGTTTTCTAACTCATAGAATATGGCAAAAATGATAAATGTCCCTTCCAAGATTACATTACAAAAGCCTGTAATTTCCGTCTCCTTCTCACTCTCTCACTTGTACCCTCATTTACCCTCTCACCTGTTCACTCTGGTGAAGCCAGCTGCCATGCTGTGAACTACTCTTCAAAGAGATACACAGGCAAAGAATCAAAGGATACCTCTGACCATTAGACACTGGAGAACCAAGGGTCTCAGTCTAACAGATTTAGTTCACAAGGAACTAAATCTTGTCAGCTTGGAAGTAGATATTCTCCAAATAAGCCTTCAGGTAAAACTAATTCCATCCTTGTGAGAGAACCAGAGTGGAGGACCCAACTAAGTCAGTCCCAGGGAAATTATTAATATAAGATAGTAAGTATTGTTTAAGCCACTAAGTCTGGGGATAATTCATTACACAGCAATAGATAACGAATGCACAAATTCTTACTCAGCTGTGCCACAAAGTTAACCTTGCAACACATCAGTTCATCTCACTGGCTCCACCTGCATTCTTTCACCCTCATAAATGAAGCTTATGTCAATCTGTGTACTTCCTTTTTTTTTTTTTTTAATAAACATTTATTTGGCTGCATGGGGTCTTAGCTATAGGACTCAAGATCTTCATCACATCATGGGGGATCTTTTACTGCAGTGCACAGACTCTCTAGTTGTGGCGCTCAGGCTCAGTGGTTGTGGCCTACAGGCTTAACTGCTCCATGGCATATGGGATCTTATGGGTTCTTAGTTCCCTGACCAGGAATTGAACTGGCATTCCCTGCATTGCAGGGTGGACTGTTAACCACTGGACCACCAGGGAAGTCCTTACTTGCTTTATAATGTCATTCAATTTCCATATTTTCTTGGCCCATTCCATAGGCTACTCTGCCACCATTCAAAATTGTTTTTTCTGTTGCACCTTAATAGCTCATAGCATTTTCTTTTCTTATCATCATTGAGCCTCATCACATTCTTCCATAGCAGATATTCAGTAAATAATTGTGTATTGATTTAAATGTAAATATTCATTTCATATCATTTACTTAAAAGGGTTATTAATACCTATTCTTTGGTGGGTGTTGAGAATGAATTGGTAAGTAAAAATATACATAAGCCTCATGGAGATTACCATCTAGAGAGGGAGGCTGATATTTGCATTGGTAAATTACATAGCAAATGTGTTAGACATTAAGTTCCCTGAAGGAGAGGTAAAGGTGCTGTAAGAAAGTTAGAAATACTTGTTTTTATCTAGTTTAAGGGAAATCAGGGGAGATGCTCAGAAAAAGTGATAACTGAGTTACGTTTTCAAAGGTGAGTGGGTATTACTTAGCAAAAGTGAGCAGGAGTTTGGGGATGGAGGGAGGAGGAAAGCATTCTAGACAAAGGGAACAGAATGTGCAAAGTAGTCTTTGAAGTACTTGAAAAGAGTTAGTGAATCTTGATATTGAAAAATAAAGAATGTGATATGAGATGAGTGGAGAGGTAGATGAGGGTCAGACTTGATTCTAATTCTAGGCCAACTTTGGAAAATGGTCATTTCAAGAATATCCAGAAAGTCTCTGAGCTACAACTACATTCTTTTGGTGGCATTACAGCCCAGCAGATCTCAAATATGTTTTAGTCCTATTTTAGGGAGTTGTTTTTTGAAGCTTGCTTTGATGGCACCCTTGAGAGAAATCAAGACCATGAAAAAATTAAAAGACAATGGCCCATGACCATAAAGAGTATGTGTTCTAGTTGGGGACTCATCATGGAAAAACAAGCCTCTGAATCACAGTGACACAGTGCACATAAAATAATAAAACAAGCCCCTAAAATGCCAGTAGAGAACTCAACATTAAATAACCCTAGAGAATAAAGGGGAGATGAATGATGAGTAAATCCCTCTTAGTCTTGGTTCGCTCAAAGCCCACTTTCAAGCCTCTCTGACTAGCTAGTGAGTATCAGTCCTTTCAAAGATGTCTATGGTACAGTCTGGATCATAAGAAGAGAGGAATTGATCTCCAAAAATAGGAATGAGACAAGGCTCTGTGAAACTGATTTAAGATGGCAAGTGAAGAACCAAAGATACTTGTAGGAAACTCTGCTGTTTAGTGATACTGGAATAGTTCTGCTCATTTTATTTGGAAATGATAGAGGATGGCAGACACATATGTGACTCATATGCCTGGCACAAGATGATGGTCAGTAGACACCTGTTGAACAGTTTGGGGAGGGCTCATTCATCATCTAGGAGATCCTCACCCACTGTGAGGATAGAGATTTCCATAGGAGGAATTATATAGCTTATGGACTCAAGGTGTCTTGAAGCCCTGTTTAGGGATTCTGTCTCTCTTTTCCTCCCTGACTTTAAGATGCAGCCAACTTGTATGAATGACCCCTGCAGACTTCCTGTAAGGACAGGTCATATGGGTAGAAGAGACAATGCATGAGCCTGTAAGCCCTACTCATTAACTCTGCTTGCTCTTACATGTGTTGGGATCTACCTCTTGAACTCACTCCTGAGTACTTGGGCCACCCCAACAGTCTTGAGTGATCCTGCCTGTAGGATTATAGGCTCAAGTCCAATCATCCACAAACCAAAAACTTAAACAGCAAATTCCAAGTGTACCTTACTCTTGAG
>NW_011494690.1:3254914-3262942 GCF_000754665.1 Bison bison bison | reverse complement strand
GCGGGAGGTGGGGGTGGGTGGTGGTGGCGGGAACCCACATGGAATTTTTAGGTATATGCAGATTTTCAGTGATCAAAAATGGCTACCATTGGGACTTCCCTGGCAGCCCAGTGGTTAAGATTTCTCCTGCTAATGCAGGGAGTGGGGATTTGATCCCTGGTTGGGGAGCTAAGATCCCACATGCCTTGTGGCCAAAAAAACAAAACATAAAACAGAAGCAATACTGTAACAAATTCAGTAGAGACTATAAAATGGTCTATATCCAAAAAATTTTTTTAATGGCTACTATTTTAAAGCCCCAATGTCATTTCTTCTGTAAAGCTTTGTGTGAGCTTTATGCCCACTATACCCCCATCAGATTTTGAACCTACTTCTACTGTTGTTCAGTCACTAAGTCATGTCTGACTCTTTGCAACCCCATGGATGGCAGCACACCAGGCCTCCCTGTCCCTCACTATCTCCTGGAGTTCACCCAAGTTCATGTCCAGTGAATTGGTGATGCTATCCAACCATCACATCCTCTGCCACCCTCTTCTCCTTTTGCCTTCAATCCTTCCCAGCATCATGGTCTTTTCCAGTGAGTCGGCTCTTTGAATCAGGTGGCCAAAGTATTGGAGCTTTAGCTTCAGTCCTTCGAATGCATGCATATTAAGGGTTGATTTCCTTTAGAATTGACTGGTTTGATCTCCTTGCAGTCCAAGGGACTCTCCAAAGTCTTCTCCAGCAGCACAATTCAAAAGCATCGATTCTTCGGTATTCAGCCTTCTTTACAGTCCAACTCTCACATCTGTACCTACTACTGGAAAGACCACAGCTTTGACTATTAGACATTTGTCAGAAAAGTGATGTCTTTCCTTTTTAATATACTGTCTATGTTTGTCATAGCCTTCTATTACAAGCTGAAAATATTATACAGTAGTAACAGGATTTCATGAAATCCTCTTTGAGGGTATTCCCTAGTACTGTGCCTGACACACGGTGGGTCCTCCAGCATTTATAGAATAAATGAATGCATGTTACAGTCATTTTTCTGTGGAAACAAAGCATGGGCTAACTTTAGAGAAAAAAACAGCAATTATGCTAAAGAACTGACTAGGGACTTCTTTCACCTCCCTGTTTGTCTCAGAAGAGGACATTTTTCTGTGAGGCAGGTACTTGGCCTCTTCTGTAGTTGCCACAGTGGCTTGGAGGGCCCCTGGAAGCCAGAACCTTCTCCTCTCCCATGCCCCATCAGAGCAAGCTGGTCTGAGCACAGGTCCTGGGGCTCTAGGCACACATTCTGCAAAAATCTCTCTCTCTCCAGCATGAGACCCAAGAATGACTGAGCATGACTCAGTGAGAGCCCAGGGAAAGTGAGGGCTGCTGTGGTTTCTCCTCTTCCTGTGGAAAGATCAGTTGATCCTGAGCCTGGGCTTCCCATGGGTGTGGGCTGCTAGCCTGATGCCTTTGCCCTTTTCACTTGGCTCTTTCCTCAGGGCCAGGATGACACCTTAGGGGACTCACATCTGAATCATATCAGGAGGTCAACAGGCAGGAAATGAGAGGTGAGTGCAGATATCCTTTCCCCCAGCTGAATGGATAACAGACCTGGTAGTCATAATAACCAGCAGCCCTTGGGCATGTCCGGTATGCCAGCCACTGTGTGGAGGGCTGCAATGCACAGTAAATGTTCACTCTTCCTGTTATTGAGTGCTTACTCTGTACCAGACACTATTCCAAGAACTTCAGAAGTATTAACTGTTTTAATCCTTAGCACAATCCCATGAGATAGGTTCTGTTATTACCATCACCATTTTACAGGTAAGAAAACCAAAGCAGGGAAAGAGTGATTAACTTGCTCAAGGTCACAGAGCTGCAATATGGTGGAGAGGACTTTGAACTCAGGCAGCCTGGCTTCAGAGCCCATTCAACTACTTAAATATTCAAGTGGTGGCTCAGACGGTAAAGAATCTGCCTGCAGCCCAATCTGCCTAGGTTTGATCCCTGGGTTGGGAAGATCCCCTGGAGGAGGGCATAGCAACCCACTCCAGTGTGCTTGCCTGGAGAATCCCCATGGACAGAGGAGCCTGGTGGGCTACAGTCTATAGGGTCACACAGAGTTGGACATGACTGAGCAACTAAGCATAGCACAGCAAACCTTGCAAAAGTCCTTGCAGTGGTTACTATTCCTCCCATTTTGCAGATGAGGAAGCTGAAGTTCTAAGGTTCTTAAATGACCAGGATGAGATATAGAAGCAATTAACTAGAAAGGATGTGAATTTATTCTGGTTCCAGAGCCTGAGCACATTCCCCAGCATCATGCAGAGCTGAAGCTCAAATTGGTTCTCTAACAGGAAATATTTACAAATTACTAGAAGGGCAGCATGGTTAGGATCTGTTCTTGAGAGATGCCAGGGCTACTGATTTTGTCCCTTTAGGATCTGCTATCCTCAGAATGACTGCTGCTACCACCCACAACAGGCCAAATGTCCCTCCTCAAAACCCTCACAAATAGGTGAGCGGTTCTGGCTCCCGGCTCCAGCCAGCATGTCTCTCTGAAACTCATTTCAGCACCCAGAAAGGAACTCAAGGACCAGGACATAGACTCTCTCTGTGCTTCAACTATGGCTCTAAACTCATGCCCAATGAGGGGTTGCCAAATGAGGACCCCTGCCCCAACCACCACCACCACATGTGTAGTACTTTCCCTCTAAGTCCCAGTCTCCTCTGTTCTTTATTAAGGAGTGAAAGTGGATAGCTGCCTTTTCGGGTGCCTAGTCCAAGTGCAAAATGATTCTAAGGACTAAAATCTGTAATTACTATTTGACAGGCTTGAGCAATGCCTGGTCTGTGGGAGGGTGTCCACAATGAAGATGAGAAGGAGCCACTTACTTCTTGCCGGTGGGGGAACCATACTCTCCTTGATTCCCCTCCAGGCATGTGGTTCAAGTTATCTTGGCCAGTAACAGCAACTGGGGCCCAAGCTGCACTGGGTCCACAGGAAACTTCACAAAGGTTTAGGCATGGAAAGCATTTGGAGCTGTGTCGGTCTCAGCCATGGGGACAAGTGGGGTGCATCCAGCAACCCCACTCTCAGCTGCCAGAGTGCAGGCAGAGGGCCTGCCTCCTTCCAGAAGGCATTTCCAATAAAGGAGATACATTTCCTTCATTAGAAAGAAAACAAATCCAGATTGACAATGTCACAGCGTTTTTCAAGAGAAGAAGGAAACCATCTCCAAATGTCCTCAGTGAGCTCCTCTGGTGCATCTATGGATGAGGCTGGCATGGGGAGGGAGGTGTGAATTTACATGGAAAGTGAAAGGAGACCCCACAATTCCACCATCAGAACCTCCCTCCACCAGCTAAACGAGGCTTGTTTGGCTACATCATAGGCTATTAGGGCTTGAGGAGACAAAAAGGGCACTCTCCCTGTTTTGCAGATGAGAACACAAAGCCCAGGGATTCCAAAGAACTCGACCAGCAGTTAGGACAGAGCTGCAGCCAGAACCTGTAACTCCTAATCCCAGTCCAGGGTGTTTTCTGGCATATTCCATTCCATACAACCATCGCAACTGAACACACATCTACTCATGTGTAGCTGATGCTTGAAAGCAATGGTTCTCAAACTGGATGCATGTTATAAATGCCTGGTGAGCTTTGAAAGAACACCAGTAACACCTAGGAGTCATACCCTGAGACTTGTATTTAGTGGGCCTGGCATGAGGCCCCAACACGGGTATTTCTAAAAGCTCTCCAGATGACATGTACAGGATTGAGAGCCCAAGATTGAGAGCCAGTACTTTAAGGAATATAAAGGTGAAAACAATGTGTTCCCTTTCTTCTAGAAATTCAGAGGGACTGGGGAATATATAAATAACATCCAAGCCCCCATGCAAGATGCTATAGATTGTCTAACAAAAATACAAATCTTGACTAACATTTTTCCGCAGAAGGTTAATCCAAGTAAATACTACTGTTTATTCCACCTGAGCAAAGCTTGCTCCCCTTTTCAGGCCAATCTCAAATCACCCCTCCTCCATCAAATGTTTTTAACAAGACCCAAAGACAGTTGGCATACCTCTTCTCTGAACTCCTATACTGCCTACAAACTGTAGGTAAATGACTCAGCACCAAGTTACATTTGATTTCTATTGTTATGCTGTAGTTATCATGAAATGGAAACTTCCATTTCTTCAGTGTATACTAGGTGCCAGCAATTCTGCTTTTTGCTTTCTGTACATTGCCACAAATATTCCCAGGAGCTCCATAAAGAGGGCATCAATATAGCTGTTGCATAGATTGAGAAAGTGAGGCTCAGAAATGTTAAGTATCTTGCACCAAACCAGCTAGCTACTAAGGACATATGAAGCTGCAAGCCTTAAAAGTTCTTTCAAATGCATCATTTTATGTCAAATATAAACACTATTCCTTTATTATAACATGTACTACTAATATGTTACTCTGCAAGCTGTAAACTTCTTTGTTCATTCTATTCTTTAATCCTGACTATAGCTCTACCTCTTGAGAAACCTATATGCAGGTCAGGAAGCAACAGTTAGAACTGGACATGCAACAACAGACTGGTTCCAAATAGGAAAAGGAGTACATCAAGGCTGTATACTGTCACCCTGCTTATTTAACTTATATGCAGAGTACATCATGAGAAACGCTGGGCTGGAAGAAGCACAAGCTGGAATCAAGATTTCCAGGAGAAATATCAATAACCTCAGATATGCAGATGACACCACCCTTATGGCAGAAAGTGAAGAGGAACTCAAAAGCCTCTTCATGAAAGTGAAAGAGGAGAGTGTAAAACTTGGCTTAAAGCTCAACATTCAGAAAACGAAGATCATGGCATCTGGTCCCATCACTTTATGGGAAATAGATGGGGAAACAGTGTCAGATTTTATTTTGGGGGGGGGGGGTTCCAAAATCACTGCAGATGGTGACTGCATTCACGAAATTAAAAGACACTCCTTGGAAGGAAAGTTATGACCAACCTAGATAGCATATTGAAAAGCAGAGACATTACTTTGCCAACAAAGGTCCATCTAGTCAAGGCTATGGTGT
This sequence comes from Bison bison bison, assembly GCF_000754665.1. Lineage (NCBI taxonomy): Eukaryota > Metazoa > Chordata > Mammalia > Artiodactyla > Bovidae > Bison > Bison bison. Next base: position 3,257,893 of record NW_011494690.1, on the reverse strand, counting down.
TTCCAGTGGTCATGTGTGGATGTGAGAGTTGGACTGTGAAGAAAGCTGAGCGCTGAAGAATTGATGGTTTTGAACTGTGGTGTTGGAGAAGACTCTTGAGAGTCCCTTGGACTACAAGGAGATCCAACCAGTCCATTCTGAAGGAGATCAGCCCTGGGATTTCTTTGGAAGGAATGATGCTAAAGCTGAAACTCCAGTACTTTGGCCACCTCATGTGAAGAGTTGACTTATTGGAAAAGACTCTGATGCTGGGAGGGATTGAGGGCAGAAGGAGAAGGGGACGACAGAGGCTGAATGGCATCGCTGACTCGATGGACATGAGTTTGAGTGAACTCTAGGGGTTGGTGATGGAGAGGGAGGCCTGGCGTGCTGCGATTCATAGGGTTGCAAAGAGTCAGACACGACTCAGCGACTGAACTGAACTGAACTGATAGCTCTGCAGTCAGCTTTATTTGACAAGCAAGGGAATTAAGTCTGAAAAATTAGATAGAAGCTCAGGATCCCATGGCCTAGCCAGAAACCCAACTATTTTGATTGCGAGTACAGAACTATTTCTACTCCTGTCATATACCATGTGTCAAGCTTTGTTCCTTGTTCACCCAAAGTCCCATAAGGGTAAAGACTGTGTTTTTATGTTTCTCCTGTATTCCCCATATGTACCAGATATGCAGCCTGTGCCTATATTAATTGATTTGCCAAGAAGTAGCAAGCATATCCTCATGAGGCATCCCGTCCCTAAGGACATGAATAACAGAACGCTTGCAGTACTCTGGGGACTGGAAAGAACTGCTGAGGAGGCATGACTGGTTTTTTCTAGTGCTATGACTAAGTCATGTTCTTTAAAAAAAAAAAAAAAAAAAAGCCTTCCAGTCACTGTTTATGAAGGTATGATTCTCAACTATCTGCATCAATAGAAACAAAAAACTAATGTGAATTAAGTGACCTGCTTAAGATCATGAAATGAACCAATAGAAGAGAGAAAATTTCCATCTGCCTCCCTCCAAAGTCTCTGATTTGAATCCAAGTCACCTACCTATGGCATAGCAGTGTTTTTCACATATGAAGTCAGAGCTGACCTCATTTCCCAAAGGATTCTAAGTGGTTTGCAATATGAATAGATACAAGTAAAGATAAAATATAAACAAATGAAGATAACCAAAGATGGAAAAAAGGGGGGAAAAAAGGTCAAGGAAAATATTTTATTAGAGAAGAAACTGCCTAAAGCCCAAAACACTGCAGTGCATTTAAAATTGATCTTCTTCCATGTGTGGAGTTCAGTTGATGAGGTATTTTTAAGGGCTCAGTAATTCCTCTGGGGCTTTACTCCATGCCAGATATTGACCCAGAAGTATGATTAAAGCAATCAAATTGTAGAATTTATCCCCAGGATGTGGTCAACACACTGTATTTATGCATCTGTGGTTAAAAGGGAAATCTGTCCTCCGAGACTGATGTTGCCAAAAGACCACGTCAATGCTTTGTGCAGAACAGAATTTTTATTTCAACAACTCTGAATCACGTCCATTCATTCGTTTAGAAAATATTGTGACAATAAGTCATCTGCCAGGAACTGGGAAATGCACTAGAAATTCAAAGTCACATAAGACATGGACTCTTTCCCACAGGGCTTCTCAGTCAAGAGGAACAAACAAAATTTATAAGCCTCTCGGCTTATAAATTACCAACACAACTGTAATAAGACTCTAGAGGTGTCTATAAGGGGTGTAAATGCAGGAATGGGGACAACCACTTCACTGAGATTATCTGTTGTTTCTTATCTTCTAACACAATCTAATTACAAGGACACTGGGGTTCTGGGTGGAAGGGGCCATCCTCAGTAAAGCGTTGACTTGCTGAACAGCCCAGTATTTCTGATCTGCATGGATAGGCAGGCAAAAGGCAGCAGTTTCAGCTTAAAAATGATGGCCAGCAGGAAGAAGCTGAAAGAATGTAAAGGAATGCTGTGGCAAATATTTTTATCTAGATTATTGAGGCTGGTTTCTTGGCATGGCATAAGTGTTTTATTCTTGGCAATTCTCCATATGATAAAGACATGTTCAAAATCAAATTCAACTTTCTAAAATGTTTCTTGAATGCATCCATCCAAGCCACCTATGATCACATTTAAATAAAAAATCTACCATCTTGAGAGAGATAAGAAATGATGTGTATGCAGTTATCAGAACAAAAAAACTGGAACCTAGTGACAAAAGTGATCAAATATCTTAATTCTTTGGATCTCTGGTGAGGACTCAAAAATTGGGAGCAACCTCTTCTGGCTGAAGAAAATGTTAATGGTTATAAAAAATTTAGTACAAATACTGAAGAATTTACAAAGCAACAGTTGCAAAAGCAATGTGCATATAGAACTTACTGTGGGGGGCAGTCCTAAGATGGTGGAGGAATAGGATGGGGAGATCACTTTCTCCCCCACAAATTCATCAAAAGGACGTTTAAATGCTGAGTAAATTTCACAAAACAACTTCTGAATGCCGGCAGAGGACATCAGGCACCCAGAAAAGCAGCCCATTTTCTTCTAAAGGAGATGTTTTATCAATGGTGCTGTATAGAAGGAAAAGTCTTGAGACTACTGTAAAAATAAGACTGAAAACCAGAAGAAGGAGGCTTAAGTCCAAATCCTGAGAACACCAGAGAACTCCTGACTCCAGGGAACATTAATCAATAGGAGCTCATCAAACGCATCCAAACCTACACTGAAACCAAGCACCACCCAAGGGCCAACAAGTTCCAGAGCAAGACATACCATGAAAATTCTCCAGCAACACAGGAACATAGCGCTGAACTTCAGTATACAGGCTGCCCAAAGTTACTCCAAAACCATTGACATCTCATAACTCATTACTGGACACTTAATTGCACTCCAGAGAGAAGAAATCCAGCTCCACCCACCAGAACACCGACACAAGCTTCTAGAACCAAGAAATCTTGACAAGCCACCCGTACAACCCCACCCACAGC
>NW_011494690.1:3254509-3254697 GCF_000754665.1 Bison bison bison | reverse complement strand
GAAAGCAGGAGTAGCAATACTCATATCAGACAAAATAGACTTTAAAACAAAGGCTGTAAAAAGAGACAACGAAGGACATTACATAATGATCAAAGGATCAATCCAAGAAGAAGATATAACAATTATAAATACATATGCACCCAACATAGGAGCACCACAATATGTAAGACAAATGCTAACAAGTATGA
>NW_011494690.1:3242708-3254409 GCF_000754665.1 Bison bison bison | reverse complement strand
GGCAGAAGATAGGTTAGTGAAGTGGAAGATAGAATGGTAGAAATAAATGAATCAGAGAGGAAAAAAGAAAAACGAATTAAAAGAAATGAGGACAATCTCAGAGACCTCAAGGACAATATTAAACGCCCCAACATTCGAATCATAGGAGTCCCAGAAGAAGACAAAAAGAAACACCATGAGAAAATACTTGATGAGATAATAGTTGAAAACGTCCCTAAAATGGGGAAGGAAATAATCACCCAAGTCCAAGAAACCCAGAGAGTCCCAAACAGGATAAACGCAAGGCGAGACACCCTAAGACACATATTAATCAAATTAACAAAGATCAAACACAAAGAAAAAAATATTAAAAGCAGCAAGGGAAAAACAACAAATAATACACAAGGGGATTCCCATAAGGATAACAGCTGATCTTTCAATAGAAACTCTTCAGGTCAGGAGGGAATGGCAAGACATACTTAAAATGATGAAAGAAAATAACCTACAGCCCAGATTACTGTACCCAGCAAGGATCTCATTCAATTATGAAGGAGAAATCAAAAGCTTTACAGACAAGCAAAAGCTGAGAGAATTCAGCACCACCAAATCAGCTTTCCAACAAATGCTAAAGGATCTTCTCTAGACAGGAAGCACAAAAAGGGTGTATAAACTCGAAGCCAAAACAATAAAGTAAATGGCAACAGGATCATACTTATCAATAATTACCCTAAACATAAATGGGTTGAATGCCCCAACCAAAAGACAAAGACTGGCAGAATGGAAACAAAAACAAGACCCCTATATATGTTGTCTACAAGAGACCCACCTCAAAACAAGGGACACATACAGACTGAAAGTGAAGGGCTGGAAAAAGATATTTCATGCAAATAGAGAACAAAAGAAATCAGGAGCAACATAGGAGCACCACAATATGTAAGACAAATGCTAACAAGTATGAAAGAGGAAATTAACAATAACACAATAATAGTGGGAGATTTTAATACCCAACTCACACCTATGGATAGATCAACTAAACAGAAAATTAACAAGGAAACACAAACTTTAAATGATACAATAGACCAGTTAGACCTAATTGATATCTATAGGACATTTCACCACAAAACAATGAATTTCACCTTTTTCTCAAGCCCACACAGAACCTTCTCCAGGATAGAACACATCCTGGGCCATAAATCTAGCCTTGCTAAATTCAAAAAAATTGAAATCATTCCAAGCATCTTTTCTGACCACAATGCAGTAAGATTAGATCTCAATTACAGGAGAAAAACTATTAAAAATTCCAACATATGGAGGCTGAACAACATGCTGCTGAATAACCAACAAATCACAGAAGAAATCAAAAAAGAAAGCAAAATATGCATAGAAACAAATGAAAATGAAAACACAACAACCCAAAACCTGTGGGACACTGTAAAAGCAGTACTAAGGGGAAAGTTCATAGCGATACAGGCATACCTCAAGAAACAAGAAAAAAATCAAATAAATAACCTAACTCTACACCTAAAGCAACTAGAAAAGGCAGAAATGAAGAACCCCAGGGTTAGTAGAAGGAAAGAAATCTTAAAAATTAGGGCATAAATAAATGCAAAAGAAACAAGGGAGACCATAGCAAAAATCAACAAAGCCAAAAGCTGGTTCTTTGAAAGAATAAATAAAATTGACAAACCATTGGCCAGACTCATCAAGAAACAAAGGGAGAAAAATCAAATCAATAAAATTAGAAATCAAAATAGAGAGATCACAACAGACAACACAGAAATACAAAGGATTATAGGAGATTACTATCAGCAATTATATACAAATAAAATGGACAACTTGGAAGAAATGGACAAATTCTTAGAAAGTACAACTTTCCAAAACTGAACCAGGAAGAAATAGAAAATCTTAACAGACCCATCACAAGCACAGAAATTGAAACTGTAATCAGAAATCTTCCAGCAAACAAAAGCCCGGGTCTAGATGGCTTCACAGCTGAATTCTACCAAAAATTTAGAGAAGAGCTAACACCTATCCTACTCAAAACTCTTCCAAAAAATTGCAGAGGAAGGTTAACTTCCAAATACATTCTATGAGGCCACCATCACCCTAATACACAAATCTGACAAAGACGCCACAAAATAAGAAAACTACAGGCCAATATCACTGATGAACATAGATGCAGATATCCTTAACAAAATTCTAGCAATCAGAATCCAACAACACATTAAAAAGATCATACACCATGACCAAGTGGGCTTTATCCCAGGGATGCAAGGATTCCTCAATATCCACAAATCAATCAATGTAATACACCACATTAACAAATTGAAAAATAAAAGCCATATAATTATCTCAATAGATGCAGAGAAAGCCTTTGACAAAATTCAACATCCATTTATGATAAAAACCCTCCAGAAAGCAGGAATAGAAGGAACATACCTCAACATAATAAAAGCTATATATGACAAACCCACAGCAAACATTATCCTCAATGGTGAAAAATTGAAAGCATTTCCCCTAAAGTCAAGAACCAGACAAGGGTGCCCACTTTCACCACTACTATTCAATGTAGTTTTGGAAGTTTTGGCCACAGCAATCAGAGCAGAAAAAGAAATGAAAGGAATCCAAATTGGAAAAGAAGAAGTAAAACTCTCACTCTTTGCAGATGACATGATCTTCTACATAGAAAACCCTAAAGACTCCACCAGAAAATTACTAGAGCTAATCAATGAATATAGTAAAGTTGCAGGATATAAAATCAACACACAGAAATCCCTTGCATTCTTATACAGTAAGAATGAGAAATTAAGAAAACAATCCCATTCACCATTGCAAAGAAAAGAATAAAATACTTAGGAATATATCTACCTAAGAAACTAAAGACCTATATATAGAAAACTATAAAACACTGGTGAAAGAAATCAAAGAGGACACTAATACGTGGAGAAATATACTCTGTTCATGGATCAGAAGAATCAATATAGTGAAAATGAGTATACTAACCAAAGAAATCTATAGATTCAATGCAATCCCTATCAAGCAACCAATGGTATTTTTCACAGAGCTAGAACAAATAATTTCACAATATGTATGGAAATTCAAAAAACCTCGAATAGCCAAAGAAATCTTGAGAAAGAAGAATGGAACTGGAGGAATCAACCTGCCTGACTTCAGGCTCTAATACAAAGCCACAGTCATCAAGACAGTATGGTATTGGCAAAAAGACAGAAATATAGATCAATGGAACAAAAGAAAAAGCCCAGAGATAAATTCACGCACCTATGGACACCTTATCTTTGACAAGGAGGCAAGAATATACAATGGAGAAAAGACAATCTCTTTAAAAAGTGGTGCTGGGGAAACTGGTCAACCACTTGTAAAAGAATGAAACTAGAACACTTTCTAACACCATACACAAAAATAAACTCAAAACGGATTAAAGATCTAAACGTTGTAAAGATCTAATCTATACAACTCCTAGAGGAGAACATAGGCAAACACTCTCCGACATACATCACAGCAGGATCCTCTATGACCCACCTCCCAGAATATTGGAAATAAAAGCAAAAATAAACAAATGGGACCTAATTAAAATTAAAAGCTTCTGCACAACAAAGGAAACGATAAGCAAGGTGAAAAGACAGCCTTCAGAATGGGAGAAAATAATAGCAAATGAAGCAACTGACAAAGAATTAATCTGAAAAATAGACAAGCAACTCCTACAGCTCAATTCCAAAAAAATAAACAACCCAATCAAAAAATGGGCCAAAGAACTAAATAGACATTTCTCCAAAGAAGACATACAGATGGCTAACAAACACATGAAAAGATGCTCAACATCACTCATTATCAGAGAGATGCAAATCAAAACCACTATGAGGTACCATTTCACGCCAGTCAGAATGGCTGCGATCCAAAAGTCTACAAGCAATACATGCTGGAGAAGGTATGGAGAAAAGGGAACACTCTTACACTGTTGGTGGGAATGCAAACTAGTACAGCCACTATGGAGAACAGTGTGGAGATTCCTTAAAAAAACTGGAAATAGAACTGCCTTATGATCCAGCAATCCGACTGCTAGGCATACACACCGAGGAAACCAGAATTGAAAGAGACACGTGTACCCACAATGTTCATTGCACCACTGTTTATAATAGCCAGGACATGGAAGCAACCTAGATGTCCATCAGCAGACGAATGGATAAGAAAGCCATGGTACATATACACAATGGAGTATTACTCGGCCATTAAAAAGAATACATTTGAATCAGTTCTAATGAGGTGGATGAAACTGGAGCCTATTATACAGAGTGAAGTAAGCCAGAAAGAAAAACACCAATACAGTATACTAACGCATATATATGGAATTTAGAAAGATGGAGACAGCAAAAGAGACACAGATGTATAGAATAGTCTTTTGGACTCTGTGGGAGAGGGAGAGGGTTGAATGATTTGGGAGAATGGCATTGAAACATGTATAATATCACATGTTTTTGAATTGCCAGTCCAGGTTCGATGCAGGATACAGGATGCTTGGGGCTGGTGCACTGGGATGACCCAGAGGGATGGTACAGGGACGGAGGTAGGGAGGGGGGTTCAGGCTTGGGAACATATGTACACCTGTGGTGGATTCATGTTGATGTATGACAAAGCCAATACAATATATTTTTTTAAAAATTGTACCTAAGAACAGATTGGTTTACTAATTTACCTTCTCTAGTCAAAACAATTCATGTTAGAAAAAAATTCAATAAAACAGTTTGTACTTTTTCTGTTAAAAAAAATTAAAGGGAAATGTAAGCTTAAAAAAAAAAGGAGGAACTTACTATGATTGATTCCAGCATATGTGTCTGGAGAACTCCCAAAGCAGAGCTTCATGGAAAATTGATACAAGCCTAATGTTAGCTCAAGGCATATGATAAGTTTTTCCTGTAGAAGCAAAAGCAGGTAAGGTAACTTTTAAAGATACTAATAGAAAATTTATCCTTGCATTAACTCATAGGTTGGAAGTTGGAAAACAAAAAACAAAAAAACTTTATCGGTTTCGTTCAGTCACTCAGTTGTGTCCGACTCTTGCGACCCCATGAACCACAGCACACCAGGCCTCCCTGTCCATCACCAACTCCTGGAGTTCACCCAAACCAATGTCCATCTAGTCGATGATGCCATCCAGCCATCTCATCCTCTGTCATCCCCTTCTCCTCCTGTCCCGAATCCCTCCCAGCATCAGAGTCTTTTCCAATGAGTCAACTCTTTGCGTGAGGTGGCCAGAGTACCAGAGTTTCAACTTTAGCATCGTTCCTTCCAAAGAAATCCCAGGGCTGATCTCCTTCAGAATGGACTGATTGGATCTCCTTGCAGTCCAAGGGACTCTCAAGAGTCTTCTCCAACACCACAGTTCAAAAGCATCAATTCTTTGGCGCTCAGCTTTCTTTATAGTCCAACTCTCACATCCATACATGACCACAGGAAAAACCATAGCCTTGACTAGAGGGACCTTTGTTGGCAAAGTAATGTCTCTGCTTTTGAATATGCTGTCTAGGTTGGTCATAACTTTCCTTCCAAGGAGTATGCGTCTTTTAATTTCATGGCTGCAATCACCATCTGCAATGATTTTGGAGCCCCCAAAAGTAAAGTCAGCCACTGTATCCACTGTTTCCCCATCCATCTGCCATGAAGTGATGGGACCGGATGCCATGATCTTCATTTTCTGAATGTAGAGCTTTAAGCCAACTTTTTCACTCTCCTCTTTCACTTTCATCAAGAGGCTCTTTAGCTCTTTTTCACTTTCTGCCATAAGGGTGGTGTCATCTGCATATCTGAGGTTATTGATATTTCTCCCTGCAATCTTGATTTCAGCTTGTGCTTCCTCCTAGCCCAGCATTTCTCATGATGTACTCTGCACATAAGTTAAATAAGCACGGTGACAATATACAGCCTTGATGTACTCCTTTTCCTATTTGGAACCAGTCTGTTGTTCCATGTCCAGTTCTAACTGTTGCTTCCTGACCTGCATACAGATTTCCCAAGAGGCAGGTCAGGTGGTCTGGTATTCCCATCTCTTTCAGAATTTTCCACAGTTTATTGTGATCCACACAGTCAAAGGCTTTGGCATAGTCAATAAAGCAGAAATATATATTGTTCTGGAACTCTCTTGCTTTTTCGATGATGCATCGGATGCTGGCAATTTGATCTCTAGTTCTTCTGCCTTTCTAAAGCCAGCTTGAACATCTGAAAGTTCACAGTTCATGTATGGCTGAAGCCTGGCTTGGAGAATTTTGAGCATTACTTTACTAGCGTGTGAGATGAGTGCAATTGTGTTTAGTTTGAGCATTCTTTGGCATTGCCTTTCTTTGGGATTGGAATAAAAACTGACCTTTTCCAGTCCTGTGGCCACTGCTGAGTTTTCCAAATTTGCTGGCATAATGAGTGCAGCACTTTCACAGTATCATCTTTCAGGATTTGAAATAGCTCAACTGGAATTAAGAATTACTGAATACTAGGTATATCAGGGAATCAGATAAAGTGGAGAATTTTAAAGAGAAGTGTGCACACTGTGACCAAAAGCTAAGCTACCAGGAACTAGAAAGGCTGACCCTATGACTTAAGTATCTATGAGAGATAACACTGCATTAAGAGTACAGGCCACAGGGGAACCAGACCCCTGGGGTTAGGATCCCAGATCCTCCACTGTATGTCTCTGGTCAGATGACTGACCGTTCTCTCACTTGAATATGGGGAAAATAATGACACCTACCTCACTAGGTTGTGAGGACTGAGTGACATAATGCCTATGAGGCTTAGCATAATAATAGCACTTCAGTTCAGTTCAGTTCAGTTCAGTCGCTCAGTCATGTCCGACTCTCTGCGACCCCATAAATCACAGCACGACAGGCCTTCCTGTCCATCACCAACTCCTAGAGTTCACTCACTCATGTCCATCGAGTCAGCGATGCCATCCAGCCATCTCATCCTCTGTCGTCCCCTTCTCCTCCTGTCCCCAATCCCTCCCAGCATCAGAGTCTTTTCCAATAATTCAACTCTTCGCATGAGGTGGCCAAAGTACTGGAGTTTCAGCTTTAGCATCATTCCCTCCAAAGAAATCCCAGGGCTGATCTCCTTCAGAATGGACTGGTTGGATCTCCTTGCAGTCCAAGGGACTCTCAAGAGTCTTCTCCAACACCACAGTTGAAAAGCATCAATTCTTCGGCGCTCAGCCTTCTTCACAGTCCAACTCTCACATCCATACACGACCACAGGAAAAACCATAGCCTTGACTAGACGGACCTTTTTGGCAAAGTAATGTCTCTGCTTTTGAATATGCTATCTAGGTTGGTCATAACCTTCCTTCCAAGGAGTAAGCGTCTTTTAAGTTCATGGCTGCAGTCACCATCTGCAGTGATTTTGGAGCCCCCAAAAATAAAACCTGACACTGTTTCCCCATCTATTTCCCATGAAGTGATGGGACCGGATGCTACGATCTTCGTTTTCTGAATGTTGAGCTTTAAGCCAACTTTTTCACTCTCCACTTTTACTTTCATCTGGTTACTAATTGTTAAACAATAATTCAGTTGTTGTATCATAAGCATTCTCTCATATAATTCTCACAACCCTGCGTGGAATGTCCAATGATCCTCATTTTCATGGCTTGGGGCAGGTAGGTGTTAGCTAAACACCCCATGGGTGATGGGCTTTCTAAATGAAAACCGCACCCTGCCTTCTCCCTCCCCTCCTTTTCCTAGGCAGCCAGACTATTCATAGTGTAGATAGTCTTTGACTTGTTTCCCCAAAGTCAGTCTTTCCCATGACTTTCTCCCCATCCTTTCCTCCTTTCTAATTCTCCATGATCCTCAAGCCCCTCCTTTTACCATAAAATATATATTTTTTTGTCATTGGCTTTTGTTGATTAACATTTTTTTCAAATTCTATTCTAAGTTACTATTAGATATTGGGTATAATCCCCTGTGCTATAGAGTAAGTTGTTGTTGCCTATCTATTTTATTATGGTAATTTGGGTCTGTTAATCCCATACCCCTAATTTTTCCCTCCCCCACTCCCTCTCACCTCTGGTAACCAAGTTTGTTTACTATGTCTGAGAGTCTGTTTCTGTTTTATATGTGTATTGATTTGTATAATTTTTTAGATTCCACATGTAAGTTGTATCATACAATTTTTGTCTTTCTCTGTTTGACTTATTTCACTAAATATAATATTCCCTAGGTCTATCCATATTGATGCAAACGGTAATATTCCATCTTTTCTGTGGCTGAGTAATATTCCATATCTTCCTAAGTCAGTCATCTATTGATGGGTCTTTGCATTGTTTCCGTGTCTTGGCTCTTGTCAATAGTGCTTCTCTGAATATCTGGGAGCGTGTATCTGTTCAAATTAAAGCTTTACTTTTTCCAGATACATGCTCAGGTATGGGATTGGTGGATCCCATGATAGCTCTAATTTTTAGTTTTTTAAGGAACCCACATATGGTTTTCCACAGTGGCTGCACCATTTTACATTCCACCAATAGTGTGCAAGGGTTCCCTTTTCTCCACACTCTTCCCAACATTTATGATTTCTATATCTTTTGACGATAGCCATTCTGATTGATGTGAAATACATCATTGTAGCTTTTATTTGCATTTCAATAATAATCAGCAGTGTTGCACATCTTTTCATGTGCCTGTTGGCTATCTGTATGCTTCCTTTGAGAAAATGTCTAAGTCTTCTCCCACTTCTTGATTGGGTTCTTGGTTTTTTCAATATTGACTTGTATGAGCTGTTTCTGTATGTCAGATATTAACCCCTTGGTAGCATCAGTTGAAAAAAATTTTCCCATCCTGTAGGCTATCTTGTTGTTGATGATTTCCTTCACTATGCAAAAAATTGTAAGCTTTATTAGGTTCCATTTGTGTATTTCTTTTGCTTTGGAAGAGTGATCTTAGAAATTATTACTACAATTTATGTGAAAGACTGTTTTGCCTATGTTCCTATCTAGGAGTTTTATGGTGTCAAAGCTTACATTTATATCTTTAAGCCATTTTGAGCTTATTTTTATGTATGGCATAAGGGAATGTTTTAATTTCATTGATGTACACATAACTGCCCAACTGTCCAAATACCATTTGTTAAGGAGACTGTCTTTTCTCCATTGTATATTATTGCCTCCTTTGTCACAAATAAATTGACTAGAGGTGTGTAGGTTTATTTCTGTACTCTAGATCAATGGCACAGAATGGAGAGTGCAGAAATAAACCTACCTGTATATGTATATATGTATATCTTTTTTGTGCCATGCTGTTTTGATTACTGTAGCTTTGTAGTATAGTGTAAAGTCTGCAAGGGTTATACCTCCAGTAGGCTCTTTTCTCTAGTTTGCTTTGGAAATTCTATGTATCTGTGGCTCCATAGAAATTTTAGGATTATAGTTCTAGTTCTATGAAAAATCTCATGGGTACTTGATTGTTGTTGTTTAGTCACTAGGTCATGTCCAACTCTTTGCCACCCCATGGGCTACAGTATGCCAGGCTTCCCTGTCCTTCACTACCTCCCAGAGTTTGCTCAAATTCATGTCCATTGAGTTGGCGATGCAATCCATCCATCTCATCTCTGTCACCCTCTTCTCCTCCTACTCTCAATATTTCTGAGCATCAGGGTCTTTTCCAATGAGTTGGCTATTCACATCAGGTGGCCATAGTATTGGAGCTTCAGCATCAGTCCTTCCAATGAATATTCAGGGTTGATTTCCTTTAGGATTCATTGGTTTGATCTCCTTGCAGTCCAATGGACTTCTCCAGTACCACAGTTTAACAGCACTCAGCCTTCTTTATGGTCCAACTCTCACATCCGTACATGACTACTGGAAAAACCACAACTTTGACTAGACAGACTTTTCTCAGCAAAGTGATGTCTCTGCTTTTTAATACACTGTCTAGGTTTGTCATAGCTTTTCTTCCAAGTAGCAAGTATGTTTTAATTTCACGGCTGCAGTCACCATATCCAGTGACTTCGGAGCCCAAGAAAATAAAATCTGCCACTGTTTCCATTTTTCCCCTTGTATTTGCAATGAAGATGGGACCATATTCCATGATGTTGGTTTTTTGAATGTTGAGACTTAAGCTAGTTTTTTCACTCTCCTCTTTCATCTTCATCAAGAGGCTCTTTAGTTCCTCTTCCCTTTCTGCCATTAGGGTAGTATCATTTGAGTAGCATATCTGAGATTGTTGATATTTCTCCAAGAAATCTTGATTCCAGTTTCATCCAGCCAGGCATTTTGTATGATATACTCTGTATAGAAATTGAATAAGCAGGTGACAATATACAGCCTTGATGTACCCCTTTCCCAGTTTTGAACCAGTCCATTGTTCTATGCCTGGTTCTAACTGTTGCTTCTTGATCTGCATATAGGTTTCTCAGGAGACAGGTAAGGTGGTCTGGTATTTCCATCTCTTTAAAAATTTTCCACAGTTTGTTGTGATCCACACAAAGGCTTTAGCATAGTCAATGAAGCAGAAGTAGATGTTTTGTTTTGTTGTTTTTTTTTTTTTTTCTGGAACTCTCTTGCTTTTTCTATGATCCAATGGATGTTGGCAAATTGATGTGTGGTTCCTCTGCCTTTTCAAAATCCAGCTTGTACATCTGGAAGTTCTTGGTTCATGTACAGTTGAAGCCTAGACTGAAGGATTATGAGCATTACCTTGCTAGCATGTGAAATGAGTGCAATTTTTGCAGTAGTTTGAACATTCTTTAGCATTGCTCTTCTTTGGGATTGGAATGAAAACTGACCTTTTCCAGTCCTGTGGCCATTGCTGAGTTTTTCAAATTTGCTGGCATATTGAGTGCAGGACTTTCTCAGCATCGTCTTTTAAGATTTGAAATCGCTCCACTGGAATTCCATTACCTGTACTAGCTTTGTTTGTAGTTATGCTTCCTAAGGCCCACTTGATTTCCAGGATGTCTGGCTCTAGATGAGTGACAACACCATTGTGGTTATCCAGATCATTACAACCTGTTTTGTTATTTTGATAGGGATTGTACTAAATCTATAGATTGCTTTGAATAATATCACTAAAATTAAAAATATTAATTTTTCCAATCTAAGAACTGGGATATATTTCAATCCTCTTTAATTCCCTTTACTAATGTTTTATAGTTTTCAGTATAAATGTCTTTCACCTCCTTCAGTTCAGTTCAGTCGCTTAGTCGTGTCCGACTCTTTGCAACCCCATGAATCGCAGCACGCCAGGCCTCCCTGTCCATCACCAACTCCCAGAGTTCACTCAGACTCACGTCCATCGATTCAGTGATGCCATCCATCCATCTCATCTTCTGTCGTCCCCTTCTCCTCCTGTCCCCAATCCCTCCCAGCATCAGAGTCTTTTCCAATGAGTCAACTCTTCGCATGAGGTGGCCAAAGTACTGGAGTTTCAGCTTTAGCATCATTCCCTCCAAAGAAATCCCAGGGCTGATCTCCTTCAGAATGGACTGGTTGGATCTCCTTGCAGTCCAAGGGACTCTCAAGAGTCTTCTCCAACACCACAGTTCAAAAGCATCAATTCTTTGGCGCTCAGCTTTCTTCACAGTCCAACTCTCACATCCATACATGACCACAGGAAAAACCATAGCCTTGACTAGACGGACCTTTGTTGGCAAAGTAATGTCTCTGCTTTTGAATATGCTATCTAGGTTGGTCATAACCTTCCTTCCAAGGAGTAAGCGTCTTTTAAGT
>NW_011494690.1:3236310-3242608 GCF_000754665.1 Bison bison bison | reverse complement strand
GGTGTCATCTGCATTTCTGAGGTTATTGATACTTCTCCCGGCAATCTTGATTCCAGCTTGTGTTTCTTCCAGCCCAGCGTTTCTCATGATGTACTCTGCATATAAGTTAAATAAGCAGGGTGACAATATACAGCCTTGACATACTCCTTTCCCTATTTGGAACTAGTCTGCTGTTCCATGTCCAGTTCTAACTCTTGCTTCCTGATCTGCATGCAGATTAGCTGAGTTTATTTCTAGGTAGTTTTTTTTATCTAATTTTAAATGAGATTTTTGTAAATTTTTGCTTTCTGATATCTCACTATGTGTATAAAAATCCAAGATATTTCTGTTTGTTAATTGTATACTACATTGCTTAATTCATTCATTAGTTTCAGTAGTCCTAGGGTGGAGACTTTAGGGTTCTTTACATAGAGTACCATGTCATCTGAAAATAGTGACAATTTTACCTCTTCCCTTCCAATTTAGATATTTTTAATTTATTTTTCTCATCTGATTGCTATAGCTAGTATTTCCCATATTGTATTGAATAGAAGTGTTAAGAGTAGGAATCCATGTTTTGGTTCTGAATTTAGTAGGAAGGCTTTCAGCTTTTCACCATTGAGTATTTTGCTGGCTATGCATGCTCATGCTCAGTCGCTCAGTCATGTCCAACTCTTTGCAACCCCATGAACTGTAGCCTGCCAGGCTCCTCTGTCAATGGGATTATCCTGGAAAGAATACTGGTGTGGGTTGATATTTCCTCCTCCAGGGGATCTTCCTGACCTGGAGATTGAACCTGTGTCTCCTAGGGCTCTTGCACTGGCAAGTGGATTCCTTACCACTGAGCTCCCTGGGAAGCCCAGGGGCTGTGGGTTGTCATAAATAGCCTTTGTTATGTTGAGATATGTTCCCTCTATATCTACTTTGAGATTTTATCATGAATGACTCTTGAATTTTATCAGAGCCTTTTCCGAATCTATTGACATGATCATGTTTTTGTCTATGTTTTTGTTAATGTGGAGTATCACATTGCTTGATTTGCATATGTTGAAACATTCTTGCAACCCTGGAATGAACTCAGCTTGATCATGGTGTATATTCTTTTTATGTTTTTTTTGTTTGTTTGTTTTTTGGATTTGGTTTGCTAGTATGTTGTTGAGGATTTTTGCATCTGTTAATATATTCCTCAAAGATATTAGCTTGTACTTCTCTTTTATGGTAGTGTCTTGGTCTGGTTTTCTAATGGTGGCCTTGTAGAATGATTTGGGAATGTTCCCTCTTCTTCAAGTTTTTGGGAATAATTTGAAAAGAATAGGTACAAGTTCTTATTTATATAATTGGTAGAATTCACCAGTGTATCCCTCCAGTCATGGACATTTGTTTATATATTTTTTAAATTACAGATTCTGTTTTACTTCTAGTGATTGGTCTGTTCAGATTATCTGTTTCTTCTTAAATCACTCCTGACAGACTGAAGGTTGCTAAAAATTTGTCCATTTCGTCTAGACTGTCCAGTTTAGCATGTAAGAGTTTGTGGTATTCTCTTGTGATTTTTCGTATTTCTGTGCTGTCAGTTGTTATTTCTCCTTTGTCATTTTAATTTTAATTATTTGGATCCCATGTCTTTTCTTCTTCAGAAACCTTACTACAAGTTTGTTAATTTTGTCTTTAGAAAAAAACAGCTCTTGGTTTTTATTGATCTTTTCTATTGGTTTTTACCTCTATTTTTAAAAAATTTACTCTCTAATCTTTTTTCGTTTCCTCTACTGACTTTGGGCTTTGTTCTTTTCCTAGTTCTTTTAGATGGTAGGTTATGTTGTTTTACTTCAGACTAGTTTCTTGAGGAAAATCTGTTTCACTATGAATTACTTAGAACTTCTTTTGTTGCATCCTATAAATTTTGTAAAGTTGTATTTTCATTTTCTTTTGTCTCAGGGTATTTCTTGATTTCTTTGATTTCATCAATGT
Source organism: Bison bison bison (assembly GCF_000754665.1). Taxonomy (NCBI): domain Eukaryota; kingdom Metazoa; phylum Chordata; class Mammalia; order Artiodactyla; family Bovidae; genus Bison; species Bison bison. The sequence continues at coordinate 3,240,661 of NW_011494690.1, read as the reverse complement.
CCATTGGATTTTTCATAGCATGTTGTTTAATCTCCACATATTTGTTCTTTTCTTCTTTTTCTTTCTGTGGTTGATTTTTAGTTTTGTATTTTTGTGATCAGAAGAGATGCTTGAAATAATTTCTATTCTCTTAAATTTTGAGGTTTGTTTTGTGTCCCAGTATGGGGTCTATCCTGGAGTACATTCCATGCAGGCTTGAAAAGAATCTGTATTCTGCTTTCTTTTGGATGTGTTGTCCCTGTTGTTGTTCAGTTGCCAAGGCATGTCTGACTCTTTGTGACCCCATGGACTGCAGCATGCCAGGCCTCCCTGTCCCACACCATCTCCCAGAATGTGCCCAAGTTCATGTCCATTGAATCAGGGATGCCCTCCAACCATCTCATCATCTCTCACCCTCTTCTCCTTCTGCCTTCAATCTTTCCCAGCATCAGAGTGTTTTCCAGAGAGTTGGCTTTTCACATCAGGTGGCCAAAGTATTGGGGCTTCAGCTTTAGTATCAGTCATTCATCAGAATCAATTAGTATTCAGGGTTGATTTTCTTTAGGGTTGACTGGTTTGATCTCCTTGATGTCCAAGGAAATCTCAAGAATCTTCTCCAGCACAACAGTTAGACAGCATCAGTTCTTTAGCACCTTTACTTTCTTTATGGTCCAACTCTCACATCAGTACATGACAACTGGAAAGACCATGGCTTTGACTATGTGGACCTTTGTAGATAGAGTGATGTCTTTGCTTTTTAATACACTGTTTAGGCTTGTCATTGCATTCCTTCCAAGAAGCAATTGTCTTCTTATTTACTGACTGTAGTAAAATCCGCAGTGATTTTAGAGCCCAAGAAGAGGAAATCTGTCACTGCTTCCACCATTTCCCCTTCTATTTGCCATGATGTGATGGGACTGGATGCCAAGATCTTAGTCTTTTTAATGTTGAGTTTTAATCTGGCTTTTTCACTCTCTTCTTTCACCCTCATCAAGAGACTCTTTAGTTCCTCTTCACTTTCTGCCATTAGAGTGGAATTATCTGCATGTCTGAGGTTGTTGACATTTCTTCTGGCAGTCTTGATTCCAGCTTCTAACTCATCGACCCCAGCATTTTGCATGATGTACTCTGCATGTAATTTAAATAAACAGGTGACAATATACAGCCTTCTCATTCTCCTTTCCCAATTTGGAACCAGTCAGTTGTGTCATGTAATGTTCTAACTGTTGCCTCTTGAACTGCATACAGGTTTCTCAGGAGAAAAGTAAGGTGTTCTGGTATGCCCATCCCTTTAAGAGTTTCCCACAGTTTGTTATGCTCCACACAGTCAAAGGCTATAGTGTAATCAATGAAGCAGAGGTAGATGTTTCTTTGGAATTCCCTTGCTTTCTCTATGATACAGAGAATGTTGGCAATTTGATTTCTGATTCCTCTACCCTTTCTAAACCCAGCTTGTACATCTGGAATTTCTCAATTCAAGTATTGCTGAAACCTCACTTGAAGGATTTTGAGCATAATCTTAAGTGCAATTGTCTAGTAGTTTGAAAGTTCTTTAGCACTGCCCTTCTTGGGAATTGGTATAACGATTGACCTTTTCCAGTCCTGTAGCCACTGCTGGGTTTTCCAAATTTCCTGATGTATTGAGTGCAGCACTTTAATAGCATTAACTTTTAGGATTTTAAATAGCTCTGCTGGAATTCCATCACCTTCACTAGCTTTATTTGCAGGACTGCTTCCTAAGGTCTACTTGACTTCACACTGAAGGGTGTCTGGCTCTAGGTGAGTGGCCATACCACTGTGGTTATCTGGGTCATTAAGATCTTTTTTGTACAGTTCTTATGTATGTTCTTACCATCACTTCTTGATTTCTTCTACTTCTATTATGTCTTTACGGTTTATATCCTTTATTGTGCCCATCTTTGCATGAAATATTCCTTTGATAGCTCCAATTTTCTTGACGAGATTTTTACTCTTTCCCCTTCTGTTGTTTTCCTCTTTTTTTTTGCATTGTTCATTGAATAAAGCCTTCTCGTCTCTCATTATTCTCTGGAACTCTGCATTCAGTTGGGGGTACCTTTCCCTTTCCCCTTTTCTTTTCATTTCTCTCCTTTCCTCAGATATTTGTAAGGCCTCCTCAGACAACCATTTTGCCTTTCTGCATTTCTTTGTCTTTGGGATGATTTTGGTCAGTGCTTCCTGTACAGTGTTATGAACTTCTGTCCATAGTTCTTCAGGCATTCTGTTTACCAGATCTAACCCATTAAATTTATTTGTTACCTCCACTGTATAATCATAGGGGATTTGATTTAGGTCATAACTGAGTGGCCTAATGGTTTTCCCTGCTTTATTTAGTTTAAGCCTGAATTTTGCTTTAAGGAGCTGATGATCTGAGCCACATTCAGCTCCAGGTCTTGTTTTTGCTGACTGGATAGTCCTTCCCCATCTTTGGCTACAAAGAATGTAATCAGTCTGATTTTGGCATAAACCATCTGGTGATATCCATATGTAAAGTCACCTCTTGTGTTGTTGAAAAAGGGTGTTTGCTATGACCAGTGCATTCTCTTGGCAGAATTTTGTTAGCCTTTGCCCTGGTTCATTTTGTACTCCAAGGCCAAGCTTGCCTGTTATTCCAGGTATCTCTTGGCTTTTTACTTTTGCATTCCAGTCCCCGTGATGAATAGGACATATTTTTTTGGTCTTCATCCTAGAAGGTCAGGTAGGTCTTCATAGAACTGCTCAACTTCAGCTTTTTCAGCATCAGTGGTTTGGGCATAGACTTGGATTACTGTCATGTTGAATGGTTTGCCTTGAAAACAAACTGAGATCATTCTGTAGTTTTTGAGGTTGCACCCAAGTACTGCATTTCAGGCTTTTTTGCTGATTATGAGAGCTTCTCCATTTCTTCTACAGGATTCTTGCCCACAGTAGTAGATATAATGATCATCTGAATTAAATTTGCCCATTCCCAATCATTTAGTTCACTGATTCCTAAGATACTGATGTTTATTCTTACCATCTCCTGCTTGACCACATCTAATTTATCTTGATTCATGGACCTATCATTCCAGGTTCTTAAGCAACACTGTTTTTTTACAGCATTGGATTTTACTTTCATCACCAGACACATCCACAACTGAGCATTGTTTCACTTAGGCCCAGCCACTTCATTCTTTCTGGAGCTATTAGTAATTGTCCTTCACTTTTCCCCAGTAGCATATTGGACTCCTTCCAACCTGAGGGGCTTATCTTCTGGTGTCATATCTCTTTGCCTTTTTAAACAGTTCATGGGGTTCTCATGGCAAGAATACTTGACTGTCTTGCCATTCTTCAGTGGACCATGCATTGTCAGAACTCTCCACTCTGACCTGTCTGTCTTGGGTGGCACTACGTGGCATGGCTCATAACGTCACTGAGCTACGCAAGCCCCTTCATCATGACAAGGCAGTGTTCCATGAAGGCACTTTTGGATGTAGTTTCCTGTAGATATTAATTAAACCCAACTCATCTATAGTGTCATTTATGGCCTGTGTTGCCTTGTTGAATTTCTGTTTGGATGATCTATTGATGTCAGTGAGGTGTTAAAAATCTCCTATTATTACTGTATTATTGTCTATTTCTCTTATGTCTCTTAGTATTTTATCTATATATGGAGATACTCATGTATTGTGCACATGCTGTGCTGTGCTTAGTCGCTCAGTCATGTCCAACTCTTTGCAACACCATGGACTGTAGCCCACCAGGCTCCTTTGTCCATGGGAGTTCTCCAGGCAAGAATACATGTTAAAAATTATAATATCTTCTTGTAGTGATCCATTTATAATTATATAATGCCTTTCTTTTTCTTTAGTTAAAGCCTTTGTTTTGAGGTCTATTTTGTCTGATGTGGGTATTGCTACCTCAGCTTTCCTGTTGCTTCCATTTGCATGAAATATTTTTATTCCATCCCATCATTGTCATTCTGGGTGTGGTTTTTACCATGAAATGAGTCACTTACTGGTGGCTTATTGCAGATATTTGGTGTTTTTTTCTTAATACAATCAGCCACTCTGTCTTTTGATCAAAACATTTATTCTGTTGCTATGAGAAGTGATTATTGATTGGTATGTATTTTAGGGCCATTTTGTTTCATGATTCCCTGTGGCTTTTGTACTTTTCTTTGTTCTTCTTTTTTTCTGTTGTGATTTGATGATTTTCTTTTGCAATATGCTTGAGTTACTTTCTTTTGATTTTTATGATTCTATTGTATGTTTTTGATTTGGGTTACCATAGGGTCATGTCAGCAATACATGAACCATGAAATTCCAGATGTTCAAGCTGGTTTTAGAAAAGGCAGAGGAACCAGAGATCAAAGTGCCAACATCCGCTGGATCAT
>NW_011494690.1:3227447-3235766 GCF_000754665.1 Bison bison bison | reverse complement strand
CTCCTTGGAAGGAAAGTTATGATCAACCTAGATAGCATATTCAAAAGCAGAGACATTACTTTGCCAACAAAGGTCCATCTAGTCAAGGCTATGCTTTTCCCAGTGGTCATGTATGGATGTGAGAGTTGGACTGTGAAGAAAGCTGAGCGCCGAAGAATTGATGCTTTTGAACTGTGGTGTTGGAGAAGACTCTTGAGAGTCCCTTGGACTGCAAGGAGATCCAACCAGTCCATTCTGAAGGAGATCAGCCCTGGGATTTCTTTGGAGGGAATGATGCTAAAGCTGAACTCCAGTATTTTGGCCACTTGATGCAAAGAGTTGACTCACTGGAAAAGACTCTGATGCTGGGAGGAATTGGGGGCAGGAGGAGAAGGGGACAAAAGAGGATGAGATGGCTGGATGGCATCACCAACTCGATGAACGTGAGTTTGAGTGAACTCCGGGAGTTGGTGATGGACAGGCAGGCCTGGCGTGCTGCAATTCACGGGGTCACAAATAGTTGGACATGACTGAGCAACTGAACTGAACTGAGGGTCATGTATGTTGGTCCATAAATATACCAACTTGCTTTAAACTGATAGTCAATCAAGTTCAAACACGTTCTTGAAGATCTATTGTTAACTGCTCTCCACATTTTGTGTTTTGATGTCCTATTTTATATATTCATGCTTATACTTTTACTGCTTATTGTAGTTATAATCACTTTTAAATTTTTTATATTTTTTTAGTGTATGTACTGATTATTTATATAATCTTCATTCCTTACTTTAGATCTGCCTTTCCTATAGTGGCTTTTCCTTTCTTATAGATTCTTTCTTCTTTGCTATTTAGAGAGGACACTTAAATATTTATTTTTAGGGTATGTTTAGTATTGCTGAATCCTTTTATCTTTTGCTTGTCTGAGAAATATTTTATCTCTCTTTCTATTCTAAATTATAATATTTCAGAGTAGAGTATCCTATGTTGCAGGGTTTTCCCCTTCAGGGCTTGGGATACATCATGCCACTCCCTTCTGGCCTGCAAAGTTTCTGCAGAGAAATTAGTTGATAACCTTATGAGGGTTCCTTATAAGTGACTCCTTGTTTGTTTCCTGCTGTCTTTAGAATCCTCTTTTATGTCTAACTTTTGCCATATTAATTTTGACATGTTTTGGCATGGGACTGCTTGGTTTGTCTTGTTTGAGACCCTCTGTGCTTCCTGTACCAGGATACATGTTTCCTTTTTTAGGTTTGGGAAGTTTGGGGCCATAATTTTTAATATAATTTTTATTTGGAGTATAGTTGATGTACAGTGTTGTGTTGGTTTCAAGTGTACAGCAAATTGGTTCAGTTATATCCATTCTTTTTCAGATTCTTTTCCCATATAGGCTATTACGGAATTTTGAGTAGAGTTTCCTGTGACATAGAGTAAGCCCTTGTTTATTATCTATTTTATATATAGTAGTGTATATATGTTAATCCTGAATTACTAATTTATCCCCCACAACCTTTCCCCTTTGGTAATCATAAGTTTGTTTTTGAAGTCTGAGAGTCTATTTCTGTTTTGTAAATAAGTTCATTTGTATAATTTTTTAGATTCCACATAGAAGTGATATCATATGATATTTATTTTTCTCTGTCTGACTTACTTCACTCAGTATGACAATCTCTGGGTCCATCGATGTTGCTACAAATGGCATTATTTCATTCTTTTTTATGGCTGAGTAATATTCAATTATACTTATGTACCACATCTTCCTTATCCATTCCTCTGTCGATAGATATTTAGGTTGCTTCCAGGTCTTGGCTGTTGCAAATAGTGCTGCAATGAATATCAGGGTGCATGCATTTTTTCAAATTATAATTTTCTCCAGATATATGACCTTGAGTGGGATTCCTGGATCTTATGTTATTTCTATTATTAGTTTTTTAAGAAACTGCCATACTGTTATCCATAGTGGTTGTACCAATTTACATTCCCACCAACAGTTTTGAAGGGTTCCCTTTTCTTCATACCCTCTCCAGCATTTATTGTTTGTAGACTTTTGGTGACAGTCATTCTGACTCGTGTGTATACTTCATTATAGTTTTGATTTCCTTTTCTCTAATAAGTAGCAATGTTGAGCATTTTTCCAATATCACTGATGAATACAGAACCAAAAATCCTCAACAAAATACTAGCAGACCAAATCTAACAATATATTAAAGGATCATACACCATGATCAAGGTGATTTATCTATCCCTGAGATGCAAGGACTTTTCAATATCTGCAAATCAATTTGTGTGACTCACCACAGTAACAGACTGAGGAATAAAAACCATATGAATATTTCAATAGATGCAGAAAATCTTTTGATAAAATTCAATACCCATTTATGAAAAATATTCTCCAGAGAGTCAGCATAAAGAGAACCTACCTCAATATGATAAAGACTATATATGACAAAGAAAACATCATACTCAATGGTGAAAAGCTGAAAGTGTTTTCTCTCAGATCAGGAACAAGACAAGAATGTCCACTCTTGCCACCTTTATTCAACATAGTTTTGAAAATCCTAGCTATTCCAATCAAAGAAGAAAAAGAAATAAAAGGAATCTAAATTGGAAAAGAGGTAAAACTGTCATTGTTTGCAGATGACAGAAAATCCTAAAGATGCTGTGAGAAAACCACTAGAGCTCATGAGTGAATTTAGTAAAGATACAGGTACAAAATTAATACACAGAAATCTCTTGCACTTCTACACACAAACAACAGAAGACTAGAAACAGAAACTAAGGAAACAATCCATTTACCATCTCATCAAAAAGAATAAAATATGTAGGAACAAACCTACCTATGGAGGCAAAAGACCTGTACTCTGAAAACTATAAGACACTAATGAAAGAAATTGAAGATGACACAAACAGAAAGATATACCATGTTCATGGATTGGAAGAATCAATATTGTCAAAGTGACTTTACTACCCAAGATTCAATATCATCCCTATCAAATTTCCAATGGCCTTTTTCACAGACCTAGAATATTTTTTAATGTGTATGGAAACACAAATAATCCCAAATAGCCACAGCAATCCTGAGAAAGAAAAATGGAGCTGGAGGAATCAAACTCCCTGACTTCAAACCACACTACAAAGCTACAGTAATCAAAACAGTATGGTATTGGTACCAAAACAGAAATATAGATCAATGGGACAGGATAGAAAGCCTACTAATAAACTCATGCACCTATGGTCAATTAATCTATGACAAAGGCAAGAATGTACAACGGAGAAAAGACAGTCTTTTCAATAAGTGGTGCTGGGAAAACTGGACAGCCATATATAAAGAATGGAATTAGAACATTCTCTAATATATTATACAAAAATAAACTCAAAATGAATTAAAGAGCCAAACATAAGACCAGATACTGTAAAACTCTTAGTTGAAAACAGAGGAGAACATTCTTTGACATAAATTCCAGCAATCTTTTTGGATCCACCTCCTAGAATATTGAAAATAAAAACAAAAATAAACAAATGGGACCTAATTAAACTTAAAAGTTTTTGCACAGCAAAGGAAACAATAAATAAAAAGACAACCCACAGAATTGAGGAAAATATATGCAAATAAAGTGACCATCAAGGAATTACTCTCCAAAACATACAAACAGCTCATGCAGTTTGATATCAAAAAAGCAAACAACCCAATCAAAAAATGAGCAGATCTAAATAAACATTTCTCCAAAGAATGGATGGCTAAAAAGAACGTAATTTCTTTAAATACGTTTTGATACCATTTTCTCTCTTCTCCTGGATTCCCTGTTATGTGTAGGTTGTCATGTTTTATATTAACCTGTAGATCTTGAATGTTGCTTCCTTTTTTTTTTCATTTGTCTTTCTGTCTGCTGTTTTAATTGGCTGATTTCCACTATCCTGTCTTCCAGATCACTGATTCATTCTTTTTTCTCATTTAGTCAGCTATCCATTGCTTCTAGATTGTTTTTTAATCTCAGAAATTAATTTTTTTGTTTGCTTATCCTGATAGTTTCCAATTCCTTGTTTTACTGATCCCTGTTTCTTTCAGTAATCCTTTTAGTTAGCATTTCTATTACCAGCTTTTTGAACTTGGGACCTGATATACTGGTGAGCTTTGTTTTATTTGTTCTTGCAGGGGATTTTGCTTGTTCTCTTAATTGGGAGTTGTTCCCCTGCCTTTTAATTTTACTTGACTTTCTCAGTCTCTAGGAATTTAGGAGAAATAGTTAACTATTGTGCTCTTGAAGAGGTGTTTTTATGTGGGAGCATCACTGTGTAGACTGTGTGTGACCAATGTGTTGGATGCAAGACATAGTTTTGATAAGGATACGAGCCATGTCTTCCCTCAGAGTGTGTTGGCCACTATACCCTGATAGGGATGTGGTTGGTATTGGGGAATCTAAAGCCTATGAAGCGTGTGAGGCAGGACTTTTTCTTGCTCCATGGCTGTTGCAACCCTGTCAGGGACCAGATCTGCTCACCAAATGTTGGAGTAGAAATCCTGAAGTTCGGACTTGATCAGGCTCCATTTCCCTTGAATGCCTGCCCTGCCTCAGAGGAGGTGATCACTGAAGCCAGTTGAGGCCCGTGAGCTCACAGAGGACTAATGTGCTACCTGTGTAGCCATCTGTGGTTCCACTAGAACACAGCCCGATCACATCCCTTCTCCCATATGCTCATCTCAGATCTTTTACAAAGCTGTGGTGTAAGGGAGAGAGTCAAAGCACTCACTGGCTGGAAGACAGATCGTGGCATGCAGGTTAAGTTATCTCCTGCTGCACCACCGGAGAAAGCACCAACAGTGGCCACCATCGCCCCACGTGGACAACACTCCAGGCTCCCTGGGCTCTCCCTGAGCAGCTAGACCAAGTGTTCCCCCTGGGCCCACCTGGCTCAGACCTCAAGCCAAGTTGCAGCATGGAGTGAGCAGGGCCAGAGCCTTTGTTGGGTTGGAGTGGGGACAGGAGCAGGGACCAAGATGCACCAGTTCCAGTGCTACTGTAATCATTGACAATGCCTGCTACTGTCCCAACCCAGCTTCACTCCAGGCCCTCGGGCTATCTCTGACTAGCTATACCAAGTCTTTTCCCAGTGCTTGGCTGTCTCAGATCCCACACTAAGTTATGGTGGTGAGTGAACAGGGCCAGGATGTTTGCCCCGCTTGGATTCAGGAGCATGGTGAGGCAGCAGCCACTAGTGCGAAGTTCTTTCCTCCCTGATTGTTCGCAAGCCAGTACTCACACATTCTTTGCAGGTAAAGTCTCGGCTTCCCCAGTCCTTTTGTTCCAACAGCTCTCTCAACAGCCAAGGAGGCTTGTCTCCTCCATGTAGACCACAGGACTGGGAGGCCCAGTCTGTGGTTTCACCTACTCACTCCCCAAGGTGAGGGTTCATCTTTGTGGACCTATTCTCCCTCTCAGATCCCTCCCAGGGACAGAGGTTTAGACTTTATGTCTTTTCGCCATGGTACCCATTTACACAGGCTTCTCTGATGGCTCAGCAGTAAAAGAATCCACCTGCCCAGATCAGGAAGATCCCCTGGAGGAGGGCATAGCAACCCACTCCAATATTCTTGCCTGGAGAATCCCATGGACAGAGGAGCCTGGTGGGCTACAGTCCATAGAGTCGCAAAGAATTGGACACAACTAAAGTGAAATTAAAAGATGCTTACTCCTTGGAAGGAAAGTTATGACCAACCTAGATAGCATATTCAAAAGCAGAGACATTACTTTGCCAACAAAGGTCCGTCTAGTCAAGGCTATGGTTTTTCCTGTGGTCATGTATGCATGTGAGAGTTGGACTGTGAAGAAGGCTGAGCGCCAAAGAATTGATGCTTTTGAACTGTGGTGTTGGAGAAGACTCTTGAGAGTCCCTTGGACTGCAAGGAGATCCAACCAGTCCATTCTGAAGGAGATCAGCCCTGGGATTTCTTTGGAAGGAAGGATGCTAAAGCTGAAACTCCAGTACTTTGGCCACCTCATGCGAAGAGTACTCAATGGAAAAGACTCTGATGCTGGGAGGGATTTGGGGGCAGGAGGCGAAGGGGATGACAGAGGATGAGATGGCTGGATGGCATCACTGACTCGATGGACGTGAGTCTGAGTGAACTCCAGGAGTTGGTGATGGACAGGGAGGCCTGGTGTGCTGCGATTCATGGGGTTGCAAAGAGTCGGACATGACTGAGCGACTGAATTGAACTGAAAGTGACTTAGCATGCACCCATTTACATGGAGATCTTTCTCACAGGTTTGGTTGCATAGAAGTTCTGCCAGTTCCCATTAGTTTTTCATGTGGATTGTTCCACATGTTTTGACGTATTTTTAATGTCTGTGTGGAAAGGTGAGCTCCACATCCTCCTATTCCACCATCTTGATACTGTTCATCAACTTGTTTATGCCAAGGAGACACTAAGCACTAGTATTAGGGAAACCACCTTGACTATGTAGATGAGAGCTTGCCAGTCTTTTAACACCCCTCTCATCATCATCTTTGTATTTTAACACCCCTCTCATCATATTTGTCCATATTTTTTCAGCTTCAAAGTAGTCCCTTCCAGATCTTGACAAGGTTCTCAGGGAATATGAAAACATTTTAGAGATTACGGATGATTCCAACTTCCATTATCAGACCACAGATCACTTTAAAGACTACAGTCAGTCAAAAGAACCTGCAGTATAACTCAGAGAAGAGAGGAGGCCAGAAGGAAGAACACCTGTTTTCAAATATTTGAGATGCTATCATGAGGAAGAGACTGACTCAACATATTCTCAAAAGGTGGAAGCAGGCACTGGGTGGTGACTGGGGGTAACCAGATTTCAGGTTGGGAGAAGGGGCCATTTCCTCACAATGGGGCTGTACTCTTAGGGGACTGGCTGCCTTGAGCTAGTGAACACGGCATCCCTGAGAACACTTGGGCAGAGGGTGAATGCCACCTGTAGGCTTATTCTGAAGAGGGTTCCTGCATGAAGTAGAAACTATACTATCCTCTGTTAGAATGCAGAAGTGTCACCTGGAACAGTTCTACAGATGTTTAGCAGATGTCTGAGATAACAGCAGATGTCTGCCATAGATGTTTAGCAGATCTCTGAGATAACAGAGAGACTATGAAGGCCAACCTGGATAGGGTGTTTGATGATGAAACGAGTACAGACTGAGTGAAGGACGATGCTCAAGACAAACTACCCACCTTACAACACTGTCTCAATTATCACTGATATCCAAAGAAACATAGTTCCTCTTTGGAGCTTCCCAGGTGTCCAGGACTCAGGGAAGGCACTCTACACATTTTCTCCACCCCATGTCTTTTTTTTTTTTTTTTTACCTGGGAGCCCTCCCATCCAGCAGCATGTCAACTAAATGCCTCTGACTGCTCTATGGTGCTGTTTTGGAGAAAGTCCTCAGGCCTGGAGGATCAGATAGAAAGCCAAAAGTGAAGGCTAAGCAGCAGTTGATGAGTATATAATTGAGAATAGCCTTTGGGGGTTTAGATCTGATACCCTTGATTTCAGCCTAATGGGTGGATGGACCAAGGAACACCACCACAGTGTAGCTAAAAGGAGGAGGGTTGGGGATACGTGTGGAGTGATAAAGAGCACAAGAGACCTACAGGCAGCTTGGACTGGACACACATATCTCATCTTAGAACTTCTCAGAATGAGATAATAATAATGATTACTATACAAAATAGCAAGTCAAAGAATTATTCAATGGATCTGGGTTTGCTCCACAGAAATTTGGAGATGTATAGAGCTGTGAAAAGAGAAGCGAAAAGCAAAGGAGAAAAGGAAAGATATAAACATCTGAATGCAGAGTTCCAAAGAATAGCAAGAAGAGATAAGAAAGCCTTCTTCAGCGATCAATGCAAAGAAATAGAGGAAAACAACGGAATGGGAAAGACTAGAGATCTCTTCAAGAAAATCAGAGATACCAAAGGAACATTTCATGCAAAGATGGGCTCGATAAAGGACAGAAATGGTATGGACCTAACAGAAGCAGAAGATATTAAGAAGAGATGGCAAGAATACACAGAAGAACTGTACAAAAAAGATCTTCATGACCCAGATAATCATGATGGTGTGATCACTGACCTAGAGCCAGACATCCTGGAATGTGAAGTCAAGTGGGCCTTAGGAAGCATCACTACGAACAAAGCTAGTGGACGTGATGGAATTCCAGTTGAGCTATTCCAAATCCTGAAAGATGATACTGTGAAAGTGCTGCACTCAATATGCCAGCAAATTTGGAAAACTCAGCAGTGGCCACAGGACTGGAAAAGGTCAGTTTTCATTCCAATCCCAAAGAAAGGCAATGCCAAAGAATGCTCAA
>NW_011494690.1:3215624-3227030 GCF_000754665.1 Bison bison bison | reverse complement strand
CATACAGTTTCTGCTTTATTGACTATGCCAAAGCCTTTGATTGTGTGGATCACAATAAACTGCGGAAAATTCTGAAAGAGATGGGAATGCCAGACCACCTGATCTGCCTCTTGAGAAATTTGTATGCAGGTCAGAAAGCAACAGCTGGAACTGGACATGGAACAATAGACTGGTTCCAAATAGGAAAAGGAGTACGTCAAGGCTGTACACTGTCACCCTGCTTATTTAACTTATATGCAGAGTACATCATGAGAAACGCTGGGCTGGAAGAAACACAAGCTGGAATCAAGATTGCCGGGAGAAATATCAATAACCTCAGATATGCAGATGACACCACCCTTATGGCAGAAAGTGAAGAGGAACTAAAAAGCCTCTTGATGAAAGTGAAAGAGGAGAGTGAAAGAGTTGGCTTAAAGCTCAACATTCAGAAAATGAAGATCATAGCATCCGGTCCCATCACTTCATGGGAAATAGATGGGGAAACAGTGGAAACAGTGTCAGACTTTATTTTTCTGGGCTCCAAAATCACTACAGATGGTGACTGCAGCCATGAAATTAAAAGACACTTACTCCTTGGAAGGAAGATTATGACCAACCTAGATAGCATATTGAAAAGCAGAGACATTACTTTGCCAACAAAGGTCCGTCTAGTCAAGGCTATGGTTTTTCCTGTGGTCATGTATGCATGTGAGAGTTGGACTGTGAAGAAGGCTGAGCGCCAAAGAATTGATGCTTTTGAACTGTGGTGTTGGAGAAGACTCTTGAGAGTCCCCTGGACTGCAAGGAGATCCAACCAGTCCATTCTGAAGGAGATCAGCCCTGGGATTTCTTTGGAAGGAATGATGCTAAAGCTGAAACTCCAGTACTTTGGCCACCTCATGGGAAGAGTTGACTCACTGGAAAAGACTCTGATGCTGGGAGGGACTGGGGGCAAAAGGAGAAGGGGATGACAGAGGATGAGATGGCTGGATGGCATCACTGACTCGATGGACGTGAGTCTCAGTGAACTCCAGGAGTTGGTGATGGACAGTGAGGCCTGGCGTGCTGCGATTCATGGGGTCGCAAAGAGTCGGACACGACTGAGGGACTGATCTGATCTGATCTGATCGTATCACATTCTTTTATCTTTCTATATCCAGTTAGGCTAGCTCTCAACCTCTAGTCTTTCCATATATCCCTTTGGCTTCTATAAAAATCTCAGCTCTTACTTGGTCCCAGGAGCCAGGAGAGGGCCTAGTCCTTGGTCCCTAGTGAATGTCATTATTTCCATGGCTCCCATGTCACCTCTGTTGGTGTCTGGCTCTCCCAGGTGATCACAAACAAAGTTACAGGAACAAGGACTATTGCTCTGAAGTCCTGAACCATACTGTGTTTTTTTTTTTTTCTTTTTTTTCAGTTATGTATATATTTAATTTTTTAATTGAAGGATTATTGCTTTGCAATATTGTGTTAGTTTCTGTCATACATCAGCATTAATCAGCCATAGGTATATGTATCTCCCCTGACTCCTGAATCTCCCTCCCACCTCCCTCCCCATCCGACCCCTCTTTTAATCCCCATGTTGAGTTCCCTGCATCATACAGCAAGTTCCCACTATCTGCTTTTCACATGGTAGTGCATATGTTTCCATGCTGCTTCTCCAGCTGTCCCACCCTCTCCTTCCCTCAATCCATGTCCACAAGTCTGTTCTCTATGTCTGCATCTCCATTGCTGCCCTGCAAATAATTTCATCAGTATCAGCTTTCTAGATTCCATATATATATGCATTAATATATTTGTATTTCTCTCTCTGACTTACTTCACTCTGTATAATAAGCCCTAGGTTCATCCACTTCATTAGAACTGACTCAAATCAAATACATTCCTTTTTATGGCTGAGTAATATTCCATTGTGTGTGTGTGTGTGTGTGTGTGTGTACACACACATACCACAGCTTCTTTATCCATTCATCTGTCAATGGACATCTAGGTTGCTTCCATGTCCTGGCTATTGTAAAGAGTGCTTCAATGAACACTGGGGTTCATGTGTCTTTTTCAATTATGGTTTTCTCAGGGTATAGGCCCAGTAATGGGATTATTGAGTCATATGGTACTTTTACTCCTAGTTTTTTAAGGAATTTCCATACTGTCTGTATCAATTTACATTCCCACCCACAGTGCAAGAGGGTTCTCTTTTCTCCACATCCTCTCCAGCATTTATTGTTTGTAGATTTTTTTGATGATGGGCCTTTCTGATCACTGTGAGGTAATACCTCATTGTAGTTTTTACTTGCATTTCTCTGATAATGAGTGATGTTGAGCATCTTTTCATGTGTTTGTTAGCCATCTGTATGTCTTCTTTGGAGAAATGTTTGTTTAGGTCTTCTACCCACTTTTTGATTGGGTTTTTTGTTTTTCTGGTATAAGCTACATAATCATAAGATTTTTATTTATAAAAATATTTTACCAATAATGTCAGTAATTCATAAAGATAAGAAACCATTCACAATACCTCAGGATAGTTTGTCATTAATGCTATACAGTTAGAAACTATTCCTGTTGTTCAAAACACATAGCTTTAGGAAATATAAACAATTAGCTGGTATAGCACAGCAATACCAAGAAAATATTTTGACCTGCCATATAGTATCTATGAATTACTTAGCTTAGAAATTTTGTTTTTATCTAGTTCAGACCAAGTAAAGTAAAAGTCGTTCAGTCATGTCTGACTCTTGGCAACCCCATGGACTATACAATCCATGGAATTCTCCAGGCCAGAAAACTGGAGTGGGTGGCCTTTCCCTTCTCCAGGGGATCATCCCAACCCAGGGATCAGACCAAGTAGGCACATTATAAATAAAAATAGGTACAGTTTCCATATGTGACTTAGCATGTGATCAGAATAGGGCTGAATGCCAGCCACAGTTAACAGTAGGGAAGCATCAGTCATTCATGCTTCTGTCCATTCTTACTGGTCAGTGTCCTTGCTGAACACATTGATAATGATTTTAATATCTCTCCCAATCACCTAATCATGATCCCAAATTAATTCTTTTTCAATCATTACTTAATAAAAGTGTCATCGTCTCAAGAAAGTAATACAGATTTTATTCAAAAAAGTTTCTGAGGATGTGTTAGAGTCAGTGTAATTCCCATCCAATCTCTGTCCATTAGTTTGTACTTACATATTTATACAGTGCTGCACACTGAGGGGAGCGGCAGAGAGGGGACCAGAAGTAAAATCATCAACATCAGAGAAATATCCTCCTTTCTGCTCATTCAGGAAGACAGGGAACATAGAAATATTTGTAACAAAGATGAAGCGACTACATTTCTCCTTGATCATTACTTCCAAAGTAAGTTCACCATCATATGACTATGCATCCTGATCCAGTAACATATTTTTTTTTTTATAAACCCAGGGATGCAGTTTATTAAACATTTAAACTTGCCCTTATAAACTTTACCGGAACCAAACTTGAGATAGCCAGAGATTTCTGGCCAGCTCATCATGATTATTTTTTGAACTCTGGACATTTACGTACGCAGCTCCAAGCTGATTTGCATTTTTCACCAGTTACAGGAATGGATCTGCCAGGAAATTTTGAAACGTGAGGACAGATAGGCCGCTTTCTTGGTTAAATCATAGCTCCAGTCCTACAGATCAGCCCAGCCGGATCCTCCAGATCTTTTGCAATGAGCATTTTTAAACACATGGGTCATTTAATTCTGGCTTCCAGGCAGTTCGGCAAAATGCTTAGGCTACAGAATTGCAAAAGTTTATGAATTCTCACCAAGGAATGAAATGTGACGCAGTAGAGCACAGTGCAGACATTTAATACCAGATGTTAATGTAAAAATTGGAAAACTGTGGCCTCACATAATTATCTGATCCCTGACCCACAAAAGCCATTTACAGTCCAGAAGGCATCATCGTTTCTGGCTTCTTCCACTATTAAACTTTGTGTCTAATTTTTTTAACCTAAAATAGTAATTCTGAGTTATTTAACTGAGGTAACTAGATTGTATAAATCTCAAGGCATTTTGTGCACATACTAACAGAGTAATATAAGTAAAAATTTTTCCTGGCTGTAAAAATCAGAAGTAAAGCCTTTCTGATTTGTTGTTTTCTAGTAATTAAAAAAAAAAAATAGTGTCAGGCACATTTTCCTTGTCTATACTCCACCACCATCTATTAATAACTTCATGAAATGCATAAGGGAAAGGTGGAAATCTTGCTAATTTTCATTGAAAAGAGAACACCTGAAATGCACATTTCAAAATACATTGAACTTGTTTGCACTGCTTCCTTAATTCTGTATCCTTAAGCAAAATGATTGGTTTAGGAGGATAGACTGTGGAGATATCCCAGATCTCTGAGGAGAGCCTGGTGCCAGAATGAAGAACTGCGGCTAAGAAGCTAAGACTTGCTGTCACTCAGTGAGTTCAGCTCTGTTACTTCCTGTGTGACATTGGACAAAGCACTTAACCTCTCTGTGTCTTAGTTCCCTCTTCCTGAAAGTGAGTTCAGCACGATCACTCTGCCCACCAGACAGGGTTGCTGTGAGGCTCAAAGAATACACAAACTGAAAAATTCTATATAACTATGAAGGAAATAGCTCAAGTTCTGTTGTTTCCACTTGAATCTTGAGGAAACTGGGACCCAAAGAATCTCCTCTAAGCCCAGGGATAAGGTATTGAGAATTTTAAAGAGGCCCTCTTTTGACCTTGCATGAGTGTCTTACTTTTTTTTCCTTATACTTTTGATACTTATACTTTGATACTTTTGAAAAATGGCAGAGAGGAAAGGAGTTGTAAGATCTCAGTGAATCACCAGTAAGAAACTGTGTTCAGCTGACTCAGCCAGAAGCACTACTCTGGGGTTTAGCACCTCTGTGAGGTGAGACTGAGAAAAAGCTGGAGATAGGAGGACACCAGGGACTAGAGAGACAGAAGCCAGTGCCAGAGCCAAGCGCTGCCCTCGGGAGAGCATCCAGTTTGATCTTTTCCCCTTTCATTCTTCTTTCCTCAATTCCTCCCTCCCTCTTTCCCATCAAAAACAATTGCAAATACATAGCAGGCAGTACTGGCAGAACCAACTCATAGAATGTGTGAATAAGAAACTGTCTTTGAGACCATGCTGACCAATTTCTCCACTGATGAACTGACCCTAAGGTCTAGGGGAGTTGGGTGGCATGCCCCGCCTCACACCAATCAGTAGCATCACTGCCATAAGAAGTCAGAGCTCCTGACCCATATTCCAATGAAATTTTCTTTTTTTAATTTAATTTTTATTTTGTATTGGAGTATAGTAGATTTACAAAGTGGTATTTCAGGTATACAGCAAAGTGATTCACTTACACATGTACATATATCCATTCTTTTTCAGATTATTTTCCCATATAGATTATTACAGAATACTGAATAGAGTTCCCTGTGCTATACAGTAGGTTTTTACTGATTATCTATTTTATACATGGTTAGTGTGTTTATCGGAGAAGGCAATGGCACCCCACTCCAGTACTCTTGCCTGGAAAATCCCATGGACGGAGGAGCCTGGTAGACTACAGTCCATGGGGTCGCTAAGAGTCGGACACGACTGAGTGACTTCACTTTCACTTTTCACTTTCATGCATTGGAGAAGGAAATGGCAACCCACTCCAGTGTTCTTGCCTGGAGAATCCCAGGGACGGGGGAGCCTGGTGGGCTGCCGTCTATGGGGTCACACAGAGTCGGACACGACTGAAGTGACTTAGCATAGCATAGCATAGTGTGTTTATGTTAATCCCAAATTCTTAATTTATCCCCCACAACACACATCTCCCCTTTGGTAACCATAAGTTTGTTTTCAAGTCTGTGATTCTGTTTCTGTTTTGTAAATAAGTTCATTTATTATTTTTTTTTTAGATTCCACATACAAGTGATATCATAGATATTTGTCTTTGTCTGACTTGCTTCACTTACTGTCATAATCTCCAGGTCTTTCCATGCTGCTGCAAATGGTGTGATTGCGTTCTTTATAATGGCGGACTAATATTTCACTGTATGTATGTACCACATCTCCTCTACAATGAAGAGTTAGAAGCATTTTCTCTGAGATCAGGAACAGTACCAGGATGTCCACTCTTGCCCTTTTATTCAACATGGTTTTGGAAGTCCTATCTATGGCAATCAGAGAAGAAAAGGAAATAAAAAGAATCCAAACTGGAAAATAAGTAAAACTGTCACTGTTGCAGATGACATGATACTGGACATAGAAAACCCTAAAGATGCTACCAGAACACTACTAGAGTTCACTAATGAAATTTTCTTGACCTCACATTAACTATGCAGGAGGTTTTGTTATTTGTTTTTCAAATACAATCTAATATTTTTTCCTTTGAGGAGTTAAATTCATTTTGCAGGAAGTCATATCACCTTAAGTGATATTTATCTGGAAACTCTTATCTCCCTTCCTCTTTTTCCAGTCCCTTCTTTATCTCTTGCTTTCTTCACCCCTCTCTGTCTTTAGATCATAGATATATATGGGGGCAAATGAGAGAGAGAAAAATAGGAAACACAATTTGGTCTTTTTTTTAATTTTTATTTGTTTTTTTTAATTGAAGTAAGTTGATTTACCATATTGTGTTAGTTTCAGGTAACTAGTGATTCAGTTCTTTCTTTTCCTTTATTACAAGATATTGAGTATAATTCCTCTGGTAAGCCATAAATCCTAACTATATATATATATATTACATATATAGCAGTTTGTTCATCCTATACTCATTTGTCCCTGTGCCCCTCCCTCTCCTCTCTGGTAATCATGTTTGTTTTCTATGTCAAAAAATCTGTCTTTTGTATATACATTCATTTGTAATATTTTTTAGATTCCACATATAAGTGATGATATGTAGTATTTGTCTTTCTCTGTCTGACATATTTCCCTAAGCATATTATTATCTAGGTCCATCCATGTTTCTGGAAATAGCAATATTTCATTTTTCTTAGGTTGAGTTGTAATTCATTTTGTGTGTGTGTGTGTGTGTGTGTATATATGTGACATTTTTTAAGCCAGTCATCTGTTGATGGGGACTTGGGTTGCTTTCATTTCTTGACTATTGTAAGTAGTGCTGCTATGAACATTGGGGTACATGTACCTTTTTTAATTAGAGTTTTTTCCTTTGGGGGCTATATGCCCAGCAGTGGGATTGCTGCAGCCAGAACTAGAGGGCCAAGATCTCAGAGTAGCTTCATGCATTCAAAGAGTCTCATATTCTACACTGTTTTTCTCCCCAGGGCATTTCTCATTTCAAATCATGGGACATGGAAATATGGAAGAAAATGGTGGCCTAGTGCTGTGGTAGTCTCACTGAAGCAGAGCAACCAAACATTCAGGACTTGAGTCGTTACTGGAGAAAAGGGAACCAAGGAAAGGTGAGTCTGACTTTCAGCATGCAATTTTTGCTTTGGTGCTTTTTTATGTCTTCTATGTCTTCTCTCTATAAAAAACATATTCAACCATAAAAAAATGAAATCTTGGCATTTTTATATATATATATATACACACACACACACCCTGCCACATATTCTTTCTTTCTTCATCTGTTGATGGACACTTAGGTGACTTCCATATCTTGTCAATTGTAAATAATGCTGCTATGAACATTGAAGTGCATGTATCTTTTTGAATTGTGGTTTTCTCTGGATATATGCCTAGGAGTGGGATTGTTGGATGATATGGTAGTTCTATTTTTAGTTTTTTAAGGAAACTCTATACTGTTCTCTCTATAGCGGCTGTACCAATTTACATCCCCACCAGCAGTGTACTTGGGTTCCCTTTTCTCTACACCCTCTCCAGCATCTATTATTTGGAGGATTTTTGATGATGGCCACTCTGACTGGAGTGACATGATACTTCATTCTGTAATACTTACCAGGGCTTCCCTGGTAGCTCAGCTGGTAAAGAATCTGCCTGCAATGCAGGAGACCCCGGTTTGATTCCTGGGTTGGGAAGATCCCTGGAGAAGGGAACAGCTACCCACTCCAGTATTCTTAGGCTTCTCTGGTGGCTCTGTAGGTAAAGAATCTGCCTGCAATGTGGGAGACCTGGGTTCGATCCCTGGGTTGGGAAGATCCCCTGGAGAAGGGAACTGCTACCCTCTCTAGTACTCTGGCCTGTAGAATCACCGAGGACAGAGGAGCCTGGCATGCTACAGTCCCTGGGGTCTCAGAGAGTCAGACACAACTGAGCAACTTTCACTTCACTCACTCTGACTGGAGTAAGATGATGCTTCATTGTAGCATTAATTTGCATTTCTCTAATACTTAGCAATGTTGAGTATATATTCATAGGCCTTTTGGCCATCTGTATGCCTTCTTTGGAGAAATGTCTATTTAGGTCATTTGCCCATTTTTTGATTGGGCTATTTCTTTGATATCAAGCCACATGAACTATTTGTAAAATTTGGAGACTAATCCCTTGTTGGTCACATCGTTTGAAAATATTCTCTCCCATTCTGTAGGTTATCTCTTTGTTTTGTTTATGGTTTCTTTTGCTATACCAAAGTTTTTGAGTTTAATTAGGCCCCATTTATTTACTTTTGTTTTTTTCTCCATTAGTCTATGAGATGGATCCAAAAGGATTGCTACCATTTATGTGAAAAAGGTTCTACCTATGTTTTCCTCTAGTAATTTTATAGTATCAGGTCTTACGTTTGGTCTTTACTCCATCTGAGTTTATTTCTGTGTGTGGTGTTAGATAATGCTCTAATTTTATTCTTTTATGCTTGGCTTTCCAGTTTTCCCAGAACGACTTATTGAAGAGACTGTCTTTTCTCCATTATATAATCTTGTCTCCTTTCTCATAGATTGACTATAAGCGTGTGAATTTCTCTCCAAGTTTTCTCTTCAGTTCCATTGATCTCTATATCTGTTTTTGTGCCAATACTGTTTCAGTTACTATAGCTTTGAAGTAGATAGAATGTGAAGTCTGAAAGGATTATACCCACAGTTTCGTTCTTTTTCCTCAGGATTGGGAAATTCTGGGTCTTTTGTGATTCCATATAAATTTAAGGAGTAACTTTAAAAAATTTTTTACTTCTATATAATTTTTAAAGGTTATACCCCATTTCTAATTATTAAAAAATATTGGCTATACTCCCCATGCTGTGCAGTATGTGCTTGTAGCCTTTCTTACACCCAATAGTTTGTATTACCCACTCCTCCACCTCCGTATGACTCCTCCGAATCCTCTCCCGGTTGGTAAGCACTAGTTTGTGGTAACCACTATTTGTGAGTATGCCTCTTTTTTGTTATATTCACTAGTTTATTTTTTATATTCCACATATATCATATAGCTTTTGTCTTTGTCTGACTTATTTCACTTAGGATAATGCCCTTTGAGTCCATTCATGTTGCTGCAAATGGCAAATATTCATTCTGAATAGTATTCTATTGTATAAATATATACCACACCATCTTTATCCATTCATTTGTTGATGGACGCATAAGTTGCTTCCGTGTCTTAGCAGTTGTAAATAATGCTGCTGTGAACATTGGAGTTCATGTATCTTTTTGAATTAGTGATTTGGGGTTTTCTGTATGTATACTCCGGAGAAGGCAATGGTACCCCACTCCAGTACTCTTGCTTGGAAAATCCCATGGACGGAGGAGCCTGTTAGACTGCAGTCCACGGGGTTGCTAAGAGTCGGACAAGACTGAGCGACTTCACTTTCACTTTTCACTTTCATGCATTGGAGAAGGAAATGGCAGCCCACTCCAGTGTTCTTGCCTGGGATGGGGGAGCCTGGTGGGCTGCCATCTATGGGGTCGCACAGAGTTGGACATGACTGAAGTGACTGTACTCAGGAGTGGAATCTCTGGGTCCACATGGTAGTTCTTTCAGTTTTTTGAAAAATCTCCATACTGTTTTCCACAGTGGCAGAAGCAATTTACATTCCCACCTATGGTGTACAAGGATTCCCTTTCATCCACATCCTTGACAACATTTCTTATTTGTAGACTTTTTGATGATAGTCATTCTGACAGATGTAAGATGGTATCTCTTGTGGTTTTGATTTGCACTTATTTAATGATTAGTGATGTTGAGCATTTTTTCATGTGTTTGTTGGCCATCTGCATTTCCTCTTCAGAAAGTTGTCTATTCAGTTCTTCCACCCATTGTTTAATTGGCTTGTATGGTTTTTGATGTTGAATTGTATGAGCTGCTTATATATGTTGGCTATTAAGCCTTTATCAGTCATATCACTTGCAAATATTTTTTCTTAGAAATATTTCTCCTAGGTTATCTTTTTGTCAGTGGTTTCCTTTACTGTGCAAAAGCTTTAAAGTTTAATTAGGTCCCATTTATTTATGTTTGCTTTTATTTCCATTATTCCAGTAGTCGGACATGAGTGAAGTGACTTAGCAGAAGCAGCAGATGAAGCCACCTTTTTGAAATCAGGATCTGGTACACAGGTGAGTTCTGTTTCATGGAATTTCTCTTGCTCTTCTTATTGGGAGTGGTTTATGCATTTTCATTTTATTTAACTTTCTCCTAAATTCATAGAGACACAGAAACTTAGCTTTTGTGGTCTTAAAGGGCATTTTTATATGGAAGCATCACTGTGTAGACTGTGTGTGATATCTTTGGTGAAAGGGCTGGTTTTAATATGGACATCAGCCACATCTTCCTTCAGGGTGTGCTGGCTGTCTTCCCCTTGATAGGGAGCGTGGTTGGCGTTGGAGGGTAAAGCCTGTGTTGGGTATGAAGTGGGATTTCCTCTCTGCTCTGTGGCTGTCACCATCCTGTCAGGGGCGGGGCCTGCTCCCCAGGTGATGGGGTAGAAGCCGGGCTGGTTGGGCCCAATCAGGCTCCATTCCCCCTGAGTGTATGCCCTAACCCCCAAATACTCACAGAGGAATGATGTGCCGCCTGTGAAGGCCTCTGCAGCTCCACTGGGATGCAGCCCAAGGTCACATCCCTTCCCTGTCATGTTAGTCCCAGATCTAGTACAACATGATGATGTGGAATGGCTGGGGCATTCACCAGTCTGGAGCTGGAGTCGGGGCTTTGTGGCTGCAGGAACTGAGGTGGCTGAGCTGCTGCCAGCGATCTGGGCCACCTCCGCCTCCATGCTCAGCTGCAGTGTGGAGTGGGTGGGGCTGGAACACTGGGCTGGGAGGCTCACTGTGGCAAACTCTGGCAGCACTGCCCAAGCACACGCTGACAATGACCACTACTGCCTTAACCAGATCACATCCCAGAGCTGTCTCTCTGTAGCTATACAAATCTCACGGCCAGCTGGCCCAGGTCTCATACAAAGCTGTGGTGAGGAGTGAGCGGTACTGGAGCGTTTGCCCCATTCGGACTGAGGAATGCAGCAAGGTGGCAGCTGCCAGTACAAGGCTCTGTCTGCCACGATCGGCACACACAGACTCCTTGGTACT
>NW_011494690.1:3173849-3215524 GCF_000754665.1 Bison bison bison | reverse complement strand
GTTTGAGCTTCTGCAGCCCTTCTATGTGTCTCAGCAGTTCTGCCATTGGCCAACAGGGCTTGTCTTCTCCATGCTGTTCCCCAGGCCTGGGAAACCCAGACTGTGGCTCGAACCGCTTGCAGCCCTAGATGAGGATCCACCAATGCAGGACTTCTCTCCCTGTCAGATTCTTCTCAGGGGTGGGGGTCCTGACCTTATGCTTTTTTTCTGTCCTACCTTGTTAGGTGGAGATTTTTCTTGCAGCTTTGGCTGTATAGGAGTTCTTCAGTCAGTTTCCAACTAGTTTTCCATGAGAACTATTCTGTATGTAGATGTATTCTTGATGTCTCTGGAGGGGGAGGTGAACGCCACAGTCTCTCATTCTGCCATCTTGAGCTCTCCTTTGGAAAACACAATTTGTAATTGTCTATAAGAGCTCAAAACTTGGACAAAGACTTTAAAAACACAAGTTATCAACTTTAGTCCTAAATATAGAATTATTTTTTCTTTCCAAATAATCTGATAGTTTACATAAAACTAAAATTTTACTATTCCCCAAAATGGCAACCCACTCCAGTGTTCTTGCCTGGAGAATCCCAGGGACGGGGGAGCCTGGTGTGCTGCCATCTCTGGGGTCACACAGAGTCAGACATGACTGAAGTGACTTAGCATAGCATAGCAAAGCATCACCAACACCCTTTCATGCCTTTTTATCTTCAGGTTCAAAATAATCCTTGGCATTTGAAGGACCTTGCAATGGGTGTGTGAGTTTATTTGGATCTCATAGGGCCAAAGTAAACTGATAAATGTGTTTCTCTCACAACTATCCACATTATCTGTTTATAAACAGGCTTATTTAATTTGAACTGAATTTGCAAACATGTACTATTCCTAATCTTTCCCATCCGTTAAACATAGGTTGACCTGGTTCATTTTGTTCTTGACTCTGATCCTAAGAATGAGTACACTTTCCCTAAGAGAGAAAAAACAATTAGTTGATCAATGTAACAAAGACTTTCCCGATGAGTTTCCAATAAAGAAACAACACGTCAAACACCAACAGTGCCAAAATATTTACTGAGAGTTTTCAAATCTTTCAAAAATGTTACAAAAAGCAAGCAAACACAGTGAAACTAATGACAAATTAGACACTAAAAACTAACATCTGGATAAATCTACGCAGGCATGCAGGAGAAAAGGGTAAATCTATAAGCATTAACTATGATTAAAGCACTGCATTAGGCTTTTTTATACATATCTCATCTGACCCCATTCAGGAAACCTTATCCCAGACATGGAAATTAAAGCAAAAAAACAAACAAAAAAAAGGATTGTGTGATCCATTAATTTCTTGCTAGCCTATTATCCGTCAAGCTCACCCAAGGGCCATCTGACTCTGTCCAGAAATATAACTTTAATAATTCAATAAAGACCAGATTAAATATTCTATAAAGTTGGAAACTGATTTGTAGAAAATTGATAAAACATGATTTTTGTTTTCTTATAGAGAAATTTACCTTCATGGTTAAAGTTATATAAAAATACCTCCAAGGATATTTCCCTTTAGGATACTTACCAAAGTAAGGCTCTCACTTTACAGTCTCATTTCATCAAGGCCTTTCCCACTGATTACTTAAGTTCCAGTTCTTCACATTTGCTCTTTTCAAACTCTTATTCTGATGATTAGTTAAATGGCACTTAACTAATCATCTATTCACTGAGAATTGTTTTTAATGATTAAAGAATTTGTGCTTTGACAATCCTCAACCAACCACATGAGGTAGGTAGAATATCCTCATTTTACAGAGGAAGAAACTGAGTCCCCGAGGAGGCACATTACCTGCCAGAGGTTACAAAGGTAAGTAACAGAACTGGAGTTTGAACATGAATATGCATGAATTCCTTTTACAGATACTGCACTGGTGACTCACACGTGGACTGAAATCTGGGCTGGTACATCTCCAGAAACTCAACACATATGTTAGAATTACGAGTATGACAGGTGAACAAACTAAACCTGCATACTTAAATAGCGATTAAAGAGATTGTTTGGTTTCAAATCTGAACTTTTCAAAATTGGAAATATCAAAAGTATTTGCAGATACATTAATTACATGAAATACTATCATCACAGTGAAATTTCAGTGCTTTGCCAAGTCCATCAATAGTTATGGATGACACAGAGTAAATAACTACTGAGTTTGTTATAAAAGTCATTGACAAGTACTTAGAATACTTTCTATCTAGAGTCTGTCTTTGACATTTCATGAACATGTCCCTGAGAATTTCTTGAATAAATTTGAACAAGTTGTCAGCCTACCCACTGTAAAGATGTTCAGTCTACTTTGTCTCCAGACTAGTAGAAAAATGTGGAATACCAGCAAGTTTTTCTTCTCTTTAGGCATGAAGGGGATCTGTTGTTCTGACTGAACACACAGGTAGAGATCGAGACTGGAGAGTAACAGGCTGCTGGTAAGTCTGAAAGCACCTTCGTGTACAATGTGCACCTCTAAAATCTTAAACATGTATCTTGGAAATAGCTGACCTTACATATAAGTGTTAATGTGTCACAAGGATGCTTTGCACAGCTGGGATATATACCTTGTGAATGTATCCTTTTATCCAGCTGAAGATCCATTCTCCGTGTATACAGATTTACAAGTGTTTCTCCATAAATGAGATTCTAAAGTACAGATTGATTGGTATCTAGGTTGATAAAAATCTTTGCTAGTATTTTGAGAGTTTTATCCACCAACTCATCAGTTAGGCAGTGCCCTCTGGCCAGGTTGTCAGTAGAGTGCATCTCTATCCAATGTGCACTGGCTGCTGTTTGCCACAGGTTTAGGATAAGTGAGGCCATCTACTCCAGCCTAGCCCCAGACCCCAAACCCTGGAGCCAGCTGATTTCAGCTCCAGCTGAAGTGAAAAGATGATTGTGTGGTTCAAATTCATCTTGACTCACAGTTTCACTGTTTTATCCTGGCTAAAGCTGCTCACTGTGTCTGTGGTTTTCTTACATAAATTTTCAATCCAGCTAGTGCTATTATACAGTGTCTTTTCCAACCCTGACGTTGGGGGTGGATTTTTAGCTCGCATGTTTTTTCCAGATGTGATAAGCTCGCCGTAGCCCTCTTGGTGAGCAAAAGCATATCCAGATCTTCGCGAGCTTGATCTCCGAGTCTGAGGCTTTCGGCTACGCAGGGGCCTTGCCTTCTTTTGAGCCTTCTGCCACTGGCGGATCTGGAGACAAAGGAGACGCAGGGTGAGACGGATCATCCAAATGACAGACTCCACATAGTGGGCCACTTCCTGAGGTAAAAGCCTTTTCCGTGAAAACAATATCAGTAATAACCAAGTACTCAACTTCACTGCAAAATCAAGTTTTTTCACCTAAAAGCCAGGAAAACTGGATACTGGTCAGTTTTTATTTCTATGAAGAGACTATTAAGCAAACAATAAGTGTTAAGACAAATTTCAGAATTGTCTCCATCTCATACATCCATCTTAAATGAACAGGAACATATTTTGCACAGAATGATTTTCTAACTTGCACCACCCAAACTCAGTCAGTATAACAACTTACAGTCCCATTTCCCCCAAGTAAGCCTTTCCTTTCTCTTTTAGAGGTTCTCTGGCTCCAAAAAGTTAGTGGTGACTGGACTAAGAAAATTTAGAAAATGACAGTCATAAATTTCAAACTCTTGTGACAGATCCAAGTACCATGAGATTTGTCATGGTTTTGATTTCTTGTGGGTTTTCTGGTGACCTTTTGAAAAGCTCAACATTGTTTGAGTGGGTTTGTAGCATCTTATTTCCCTGTAATGCTGAGGAGAGAAAAGATCCAAGGTTTGATGCTTAGCACCTTGTTCTCTAGATGAGCTGACTGACCACTTGGATTCTGACCTTCATGTCAGGAGAAAGCCATCAAGCAGAAAATCATGGTGTGCATAAACATAGGAAGGAATGAGCATCATCTTCCTTCAGCTCATCCATCATTGTCTGGATTTACATCAGAATGAGCTCACAGGGCCAAAGGGAAAGGGCAAACATTAGAGGGGAATGAGTGAGTCATTTCAGAAGGAATCTCTTGGCACTTTGGCCCCAGACCAGGAAGGATTTCATGATAAGGGAATTTCTACATCAGTTCTTCTCAACATCATCAGCCTGGTCACTCGTCTTATCAGTATTTCCCCCTTCGCATGACGTTGGGCTTCCCTGGTGGCTCAGACGGTAAAGCATCTGCCAGCAGTGCAGGAGACCCGGCTTTGATTCCTGGGTCGGGAAGATCCCCTGGAGAAGGAAACGGCAATCCACTCCAGCACTCTTGCCTGGAAAATCCCATAGATGGAGGAGCCTGATAGGCTACAGTCCATGGGGTCGCAAAGAGTCGGACACGACTGAGCGACTTCACTTTGCTTCATACGTGGCTACAGACGTGTGTCCCCTCTTTCTCCTTTTCTCTTCCTCTCTGGGTCCAGATCTAACAACATTGTGTTGCTTATACTCCTCTTTCCATGAAACACTGAAATATGTTCTGTTAATCCCTTGGCTTAGGTATTTCTAGAATCTATTCTTTCTGTTTTTCTTCTAACTGTACTTTTCAACCCAGCTATTATGAACACCACCTCCTCCTTGTGTTTAATAATGTTACTATTAATATATTTCTACAGATATTTAGAGCCCCTTCACCTCATACCTTATTTGTCCCTCTTTTACTACCCTTTACTTTCCCAAGTCAGTTAATTTCCATCAAGCTTCCCTTTGCCTTGGGAGCAAATGTCCAAAATGCTGCCAAGGGTTACACGGTAGCTCTGTGTTTAGTTTCTTAAGGAACTGCCTTGCTCTTCTCCATAGTGGCTGCACCAATTTACATTCCCACTAATAGTGCCTGAGGGTTCCCTTTTCTCCACACCCTCTCCAGCATTTATTGTTTGTAGACTTTTTGACAATGGTCCCATTGATTGGAGTGAGATGATACTTCATTGTAGTTTTGATTTGCATTTCCCTAATACTGAGCGATGTTGAGCATATTTTCATGTGCCTTTTGGCCATCTGTATGTCTTCTTTGGAGAAATGTTTATTTAGGTCTTCTGCCCAGTTTTTGATAGGGTGGGTTTGTTTTTTTTTTTATATTGAGTCCCATGAGCTATTTGTAAATTTTGGAGACTAATCCCTTATCAGTAGCATCATTTGCAATTTTTTTCTCCCATTCTGTGGGTTGTCTCTTCATTTTGTTTATGGTTTCCTTTGCTGTGCCAAAATTAGATCCCATTTGTTTATTTTTGTTTTATTCCCATTATTCTAGGAGACAAACCAAAAAAAGATATATTGCCGCAACTTATGTCAAAGGCAAAACATTCTGCCTATGTTTTCCTCTAAGAATTGTATGATATCTGGTCTTACATTTAGGTCTTTAATCCATTTTATTTTTGTGTACGGTGTTAAAGAATGTTTTTTTTTTTTTTTTTTTTTTTACATGTAGCTGTCCAGTTTTCCCAGAACCATTTATTGAAGAGATTGTCTTTATTCCATTTTACATTCTTGCCTCCTTTGCCACAAATTGACCGTAGGTAAATGGGTTTACTTCTGGGCTTTCTATCCTGTTCAGTTGAGCTCTATTTTCGTTTTTGTGCCCATATCATTCTGTTGCTTTATAATGTAGTCTGAAGTCAGGGAGCTTGATTCCTCCAACTCTGTTTTTCTTTCTGAAGACTGCTTTGGCTATTCAAGGTTGGTAGTAACTTTATAAACATTTTAAGATTTTTTTTTGTTCTAGTTCTGTGAAAAATACCATTGGCAATTTGATAAAGATTGTATTGAATCTGTAATTGCCTTGGGTAGTATAGTCATTCTGATAATATTGATTCTTTCAATCCAAGAACATGGTCTCTATTTCCACCTGAACTTGTCATCTTTGGTTTCTTTCATTAGCATCTTATAGTTTTCAGAGTACAGTTCTTTTGCCTTATTAGGTAGGCTGATTCCTAGGTATTTTGTTCTTTTTGATGCAATAGTAATGGATTGTTTCTGTATTTCTCTTTATTATCTTTTGTTGTTAGTGTATAGAAATGCAACAGATTTCTGTGTATGAATTTTGTATCTTGCAACTTTACCCAATTCAGTGATGAGCGTTACTACTTCTCTGGTACCATCTTGAGGATTTTCTGTGTATGGTTATCATGTCATTCATAAGCAGTGACAGCTTTACGTCTCCTATGCAGTTGTTGGAATGTAAATTGGTACAGCCACTAAGGAGAATGTGTGGATGTTCCTTAAGAAACTAAAAACAGAGCTACTATATGATCTTGCAGTTCTACTCCTGGGCCTATATCTAGAGAAAACCATATTTGAAATGTTCACGTACCCCAATGTTCATTGTACTGCTATTTATAGTAGCTAAGACATGGAAGCAACCTAAATATCCATCAACAGATGAATGGATAGAGAAGATATGGTATATTTATACAATGAAATATTAGTCATTAGAAAGAATGAAATAATGCCATTTGCAGCAACATGGATGGAATCTAGAGATTATCATACTAAGTGAAGTTAGAGAAAGACAAATATGATATCACTATAGGAAGAATCTTAAAAAATGATACAAAAGAACTTATTTACAAACAGAAACAGACTCACAGGCTTAGAATATTTAAGTTCATTCTCTAATTATGTTCACATTATTTAAAATGGAACTCTCTTCTTAAATTCCTTTTGAGGTTATTCATTGGTAGTTTATAAAACTAAAAAGATTTTGTGTACTAATATTTTGTATTGTAAATTTATGTATTTGATAACTAGCTGAAGTTATGCTTTAAATTTATATGCGTGCTAAATTGCTTCAGTCGTGTCCAACTCTTTGCAACCCCATGATTGCAGCCTGCCAGGCTCTTTGGTCCATGGGATTTTCCCAGGCAAGAATACTGAAGTGGGCTGCCATTTCCTTCTCCAGAGGATCTTCCCCACCCAGGGAGTGAACCCGAGTCACTTACATCTCCTGCACTGGCATTGACAGGCAGGTTATTTACCACTAACACCACAGCTATAACTATGTGTGTATACTTATGAAAATTACTGTTATCAGAGTGCTTTTTTAAATAATCTGTTCATTGTTTTAACTGTGATGATGTGGATTTATGGTATAGAGGATACTGGATGCTTGGGGCTAGTGCACTGGGACGACCCAGAGGGATGGTATGGGGAGGGAGGAGGGTTCAGGATGGGGAACACATGTATACCTGTGGCAGATTAATTTTGATATTTGGCAAAACTAATACAGTTATGTAAAGTTTTAAAATTAAATAAATAAATGTGATGTTGACTTCCTATTACTGTTATTTGGTGCATGAATCTTATATCAATGTTTGAATTGTTTATTGGATTGGATTGTTAAGTGTGCAGTTTGCTTTGAGATTGTGGATGCTGTAGGTGCTTCAGAAAGGTAAGTCTATGGTTGGGGTTTGGGTTAAGTTAGGGGTTGGGCGGAAGAATGGAAGGGAAGGATAGACTGGGAGTTTGGAATGGAGATGTATACACTACTATATTTAAAACAGATAACCAACAAGGACTTGTGTAGCACAGGGAATGCTTCTTAATATTCTGTAATAACCTAAATGGGAAATGAATTTGAAAAAGAATAGATGCATGTATGTAACTGAATCACCTTGCTGTATACCTGAAACTACACTTTAATCAACTATGTGCTAATATAAAAAAATACACAACTTAACTTGTAATTTATGACTCCTCACCCACATTTACTGTAGACAGTGATCTCCATTGGCACTCCCAGTGCTAGTACATTCAGATGTGGGCAGTTCCAGCTACTGCAATGTGATGCTGTGCACCTACCTGTAGGTGTTTGCTGATGAGAACTTCATTAGCTCTTCCCTGGACTTCTTGTCAGGCAGAGGACATGATTCCAAGAGCAAAGAATCAACCCCTCAAGTATCCATCAGTGCTGCAACATACCTGATCACTCAGAGTTGGGAATAAATCCACCTTCAAAAATCTGAACGCCACCACAGGCATAACTGAAGCCACTGTTGTTAAGAGAATAACAAGCCAGGTGCACTTCTGGGTCAAGGAATGTCGTGCATTTCCTATTATTAAAGGAAAATAAACACTGTGGTTATAAATCGAACTGAATTATTGAATTGATTGTTTAGATTTCCTAGAGAGAACACTGGGTATCTTCCCCCAGCACATAGTATGTTCAGTGGTGATAAGAAAAAGGCAAGAACAATGGTCAGATCACCCTTGGGAATGGCTTCATGGCTTGATCACCTGGAGACTGATAGCCAGAGACATGCATTGTCTGATCCAGGTTCAGTCCACCTTCACTGAAGAACAGCATTCTCTCATCCAGTTTCAGGATGCGTCAACCGCAAAGCAGTCATTAAAGCCACATTTACCCTTAAAACTACCATATCAAATGACACAGTAGATGTTCTAGATGCAGGTACAATCGCAAATGATGGTCTTTTCCACTGGCTATGTCATAAAAAGTAAGCTGTATCTATGACAGGATCAACCTTTTAAATCCAGGCAACAGCCTCGAGCGGACATGCTGATCTCTCTAATGTTCCCATGGATAGGAAGTCCTCAAGGTCCCAAGGTGATCAGAGATGCTCCTGGGTTTGTGAAAAGAGCATTCTCCACACTGGGAAACCACTGGTGCAGTCATTCAATATATTAGTTCTAGAGAATAGTGAAGCTCCTTCCCAAGCCTGGAGCCAGTGTTCTTATTTTATACTCACACCTCGTATCCTGGGCTGTTTGCCTAAACACAGCAATAGGGGTCAGTGAGGCAGACAGGAAAATTATACAGAAGATGTCAGCTGTACTTATATTGCCAAAATGAGCCTTTGTTCCTTTTGTTGGTTTTCTAGGGACATGATACATCCAATTATCCCTCCCAATCCTACAGCATTACCACTATTTGAATGGGCTTTAGGTGTGAGGGCTTGGCTACTTATTGGAATGTCTGCATTTTCTTTGTAGGATAGACACTGCCTACCAAAGACCACTTGATTCCAACTGCCTGGGCAGAAATGAGCAACTCCATAAATTAAATATCTCTGAGCTTCTTGAAGCTCAGTACCCGCAGCCATGACTGGAAAAAACCCCATCACTTTAAAACCACACTCCTGTTTGCTGCTGGCTACTTAGAAAAAATTTCTTAAACCTCAGTGTTGATATAACTTTTGAAAGGTCTCATTGGAACTCAGTAATTAATTCCTGGAATGGCATGTGCTTAGCTGGAGAGCGTGGTCACCACATAGACTACTTTCTCCAGTTGAGGCATTCCAGTCTCATTATGTATGTGCGAATGCTCTCTTAGGACTGGAAGTCTTCTGGTCAACACACTGAACTTTCAGATTTGGCACCAAAGAGAAAAGAAAAGGGAAAACTTAAATGTCTCTTTTTTCCTTCCTAGTATGCTTATTATTCACAACCATCATGTTTCTACATGGTTGGAACCTTTTGGTGGACAAAGGATTAACAGTTTATATTAAGTAAGAGTGGTGCAATTTAAATATTTCCAGGTACACAGAGCAAGACAAAAAATTCAATATAATACTCTTAAATGTATATATGCATTTAAATAGAATTACAATCTCAATTACAATTACAATCTTGGAAATGTATAACCCGATAGTTGCTCTTATTTTGCTTTCTCTATGAATCAGTCTTCTAATAATTGTTTTTCTTGACTCAGTTTCCCAACTAATGGATGCAGATCTCAGCCTTACCTAATCGAACTCAAGAAGGTTGTCACTGTGCATCTCTTTTCCACATTTCCAGGATGAACTCAGAAACATCTCTGTTACCAGCTTATTTCACACACACTAGAAATTTTAAAACTTCTTTAAAAAGTCTATTAATAGCCCCACTATGTAAAGCTCAGTGGCCTTTGCTGGGAATCATTTTGAAATATGGGAGGCAATGACAGTATACTCCAAAGGTAGACCAGACATATACTCTTGGTGGACTCAGAATATCAGGGGCTCAAGGGATTTTAGGAGGCCTTTTGCTACCCACCCGCTGTTCAAATCGCTTGCAGTGTCCCCAACCAGTAATCAAGTCACATTTTCTTTAATCATCATTATCCTGGTTAACATTTACTGATAAAGTACTATGTACCAAGCTGCATGCTAAGCATTTTATATGCATTATCTCATTTAACCCTCCCAAATTCCCTATAAAAGTAGGAACTATTAATATCCCCAAGTTTAGAATTGAAGACATTAAGGTATTAAAAGGAAAAGAAACTTGCCTAAGGTCACACATCTTATAAGTGGCAGAGAACCCTGGCTGGCTGGCAACAGAGCCTACACTTTGTGCCACTTACTGCCTACTGTCCAGCCATTTTTAAAAGACTAAATTATACATTGGGCTTCCCAGGTGGCACTAGGAGTAAAGAAAGTGTTAGTTGCTCAGTCTGTCCAGCTCTGTAACCTGCCAGGGTCCTCTGTCCATGGAATTCTCTAGGCAAGAATACTGTAGTGGGTAGCCATTCCCTTCTCCAGGGGCTCTTCCCAATTCCAGGGATTGACCAGGTCTCCTGCACTGCTAGGCAGATTCTTTACCATCTGAGCCACTACCCACCTGCCAATGAAGGAGACATAAGAAATGCAGGTTTGATCCCTGGGTCAGGAATGTCCCCTGGAGGAGGGCATGGCAACCCATTCCAGTATTCTTGCCCAGAGAATCCCATAGACAGAGGAGCCTGGCGGGCTAGAGTCCATAGCGTTGCAAAGAGTCAGACATGCGACCCCATGGACTATAGCCCACCAGGCTTCTCTGTCCATGATATTTTCCAGGCAAGAGTACTGGAGTGGGTTGCCATTTCTTTCTCCAGGGGATCTTTTCCAGGCAAGAGTACTGGAGTGGGTTGCCATTTCTTTCTCCAGGGGATCTTCCCCACCCAGGGATCAAACCTGGGTCTCCTGCATCGCAGGCAGACGCTTTACCCTCTGAGCCACCAGGGAAGCCCACTTAACACACACACAAATTATACACTTCTTTTCTAAATGAACGTAAGTTCCACAGGTGAACTTTGGCAATAAATGCTGGTTATAATGTGGCATAAAAGGGAGAGCCTGGCATTTCTTTCTCTTCCCTCTATCATATACCTGAACTACATGGTTTTCAGGCAGCTCTGATATATATGTGCTATGCCTCTTATTTGAAAAGGGACAGAATACTGCATCTGCACTGTTAGGAAACTGTAAGCCTCCAGCTGTCTGGTTCAGTCAATTCCTAGAGACAGAATTACTGGTCATTCCTAGTCCCACCAAAATGAAGATACATTACAAAGACAAATGACATCTTGATACAAGGCCCCAGCAAATAATATGATTCACTTACCAACAAATGGAAACTGGTTTGGGAAGAGGCCAAAGATGCCATTACTGTGCATTGTAAATAAAATGGAGAAATAAGTGGCTATGCTGCCCCAGATGAAGACATGGTTAATGACAGTCCAATAGCTGGTATCCAAGGCTATCTGTAAATAAAGTCAAATGCCAAGGGGAGATTGTTGAGGATGAAAAGAGCATCATTTTACTGAGTAATGTCTCCTCAGGACACTTCTGTGAAAAGACAATTGTACCTGTCTAGTTAGCAGCCAACCACAGGCTCTACCACTTTCTGCACAACACAGGGGACTGATGTGACACTTCTGGTAGACAACTGACCTTAGGACTTGTACCTGCAGCCATTATATCTAACAATATTGAGTGAACATCAGGAAATAAAATGTTAAACTTTTAAATTAGAAAGCAGAGTGGCTTCTAATTTCAATGCTACTTTCCAAATTGCTCTCTAAATGTGTCTATTGGAAAACTTTTTCATAGTGAGAAACTGCAACATTTTAAGATCTGTACATATATTTTCATTTCAGCATTTTGACACAGGTATAGTCTGTTTTATATCAATATTCTAGTTCATTTTGATTACCATTTCTGTTAAACTATTCAAATAATAGCAAAAATCCTTAATCCACTTTTGGCATCAGGAGTTGGGCTTCATGGTGATCTGGGAGCATGTTCACAAGCCCTTCTCCCATCCAATAACTTGTTATGGCAGCACAGCTGAAAAAGAGTGATCTGATATGGGCAAACTAAGGAAGCCACTGGTGAATATGAACACTTCAGTTCTCAGAGGAAAAATACGTAGGTTCTGTGAAACTGGGTCATTTGCAGTGATGTGGATGAACCTAGAGTCTGCCATACAGAGTGAAGTGAGTCAGAAAAACAAATACCATATATTAACTTATATATGTGGAATCTAGAAAAATGGTGTTGATGAACCTACTTGCAGGACAGGGACAGAGATGCAGACAGAATGGACACATGGATGTGGGGGAGGAGAGGGTAGGGTGAATTCAGAATAACACTGATATGTATAACACTACACCATGGGTAAAATAGCTAGCTAGTGGGAACCTGCTGTATAGCACAGGGAGCTCAGTCAGCTCAGTGCCCTGTGATGACCTTGCAGGGTGGGAGGGAGGCTTAAGAGGGAGGGGGTATATGTATACATATAGCTGATTTATATTATTGTACAGCAGAAAGTAATACAACATTGTAAAGCAGTTTTATTCCAGTTTTTATAAATAATTTTTTTAAGTAGGTTCCAGCATCCTTATTTGCATCTCAGAGGTTCCAAATGGTCCAAATGAAAGTTTAGATTTCTAGCAGAGTCTCAGAAAGTCTCAGAGTCACAGATTTCCTGCCTGCCCAAGGGGGCTCTACCTACACAGGAAACAGACTCTTCTGCATTATAGAGGCATACTTCCCCTTCCCACACGAAGTTACTGTCCTTTAAAATGATGCCCCATAAAAAGAATGTTAGCAGCCTCGATGAAACTGCGGGAGTGCCAAAGGGACAGCCTTTTCTTTCCTCAAGAGGCCTGAGAACAGAGAGCCCTGCCTTCCATACCTCAGCAAAGAAAGACTTGCTGGTTTCCCTGCTCATTCCTCAAGACAGCTGACCAAAATCTCTAGCTCTAACGTTCACCATCTGTCAGTTCATCACCATTAAAAGACACCAATAGTTTGACCTGTGTAGGTATGAGTAGGCAAAGAAAAATCACAACCAATTTAAGAGGATTTGACTTGGGGGAAAAAAAAGGTAGTTCCTACAATGAAAAAGACAAGCACTATAACAATAATTTTAAAAAGTAATGAGAACTCTTAAGGAGAAGCAATTAGATAATAGAAAAAAATTCTGGAAGAAAAAAGTGTTATTTCTGAATTTAAAAATTTAATAGAGAAACCAAATAAGAATAGTTACTGATTAGAACTGAATATTCTGTAAAAACAAATGGAAACATAAGGGCAAAAACTCTAAGAAATGGGAACCATGTGCAAAAACGATATGAGACATGGACGGTAAATCCATAGATGTCCAATCCATAGGCCCAACATTCAAATAATGGCATCCTAAAAAGAGAAAAAGTAGCAATCAAAGAAATGATGAACCCTGCTCTGTGATAACAGCAAAGATTTTCAGATTGAGAGTGTACTCTAAATTATAGGCAAATCAATGAATGAAGTTACATTCTGGTAACATTTGTGAAGTTCAAGGATAAAAAACATAGCTTCTAGACGGAAGAGATACTATTTACAAAGGAAAGAGAATCAACCTATTACCAAGCCGTTACAGTGAAACAGAGATGTAGTGGAAAATCATTTACAGAATTCCTAAAACACTCTGATTCAAGTATCTTATGCCCATCTAATATATGATTTAACTGTGAAGATAAAGATTTGAACTCAAACATACATCTATGTACTCCTGCAGAAATTACTCATGCTTAGAGAGGAAAACA
The DNA here is from genome assembly GCF_000754665.1 of Bison bison bison. NCBI lineage: Eukaryota > Metazoa > Chordata > Mammalia > Artiodactyla > Bovidae > Bison > Bison bison. The sequence continues at coordinate 3,201,705 of NW_011494690.1, read as the reverse complement.
TGTTAATGCCACTCTCAAAATGAGCTTATTCACAAAATTCCTGAAGTTTACTCTGTGCTAAAGACAGCAGTTTCTGATTGAAGCCATGATTTCATGATGGATGCCTTAGCTATGTCAGATACTTTCAGTTCACTCTATTGTTTCCTCCTCTGCTACAGAATTGAACACAGGGGACCTAGCCATGGAGCGTCCACAAAGCATCAATATGCTTTACGTAGTTGTGAAACAGACAAACAACTCTGAGTGGAGAAATCTGGTTCTGATTTTGGCTGCTATCTGACTCTGAATTTTGAACTCCCAAGATGTCAAGTGTTAGATGGCTTTGGTATGAACTTAATGATACTCACTTAGATGGACCAAGGAATGGCAGAGATGTCATTTAAAAGCAGTATGTTTACATTTGACTCATTCAGTCTAATAAATATTGAGTCATGAAGAGAAAGTCTGGGGTTTAACGAGATCTTTTGTTGATATAAATAGCTAAGATTTGTAAAAGAGATTATTTATAGGATAGAAAAAGGACTGACCAAAGACAATTCAAACTCTGTAAAAATTAAGCCCTTGATTGATACTTTCCCCCTTAAAACACACACAAAGGCAAAGAACAGAGGTCACACAGCTTGTTGTATCCACCCAGAGGTACAGATTTTAATGGATTAGAAAGCTTTTGTGAACTCTAACTCAATATCTAATAGTATTGTCCACCATTTTCATTAAAAAAGAAATAAAAACAAACTCAAGATGTCCAATGATGATCAATCGATCATCAAAAATCATTTCTACCAGATGGGAATGTAAATTGGTGCAGCCATTATGCAAAACAATATGGCGGTTCCTCAAAAAACTAAAAGTAAAGTTGCCATGTGATTCAGCACTCCCAGTCCCGAGCATGTATCTGGACAAAAGTATAATTCAAAAAGATACAGGTTCCTCAACGTTCATAGCAGCACTGTTTACAGTAATCAAGACATGGAAGCAACCTGAGTGTTCACTGACAGATAAAGGAATTCAGAAGATGTGGCATGCACACACACACGTGCAGACGACACACTGGACGGCTACTCAGCGGTGAAAAGAATGGATAATGCCACTTGCAGCAACGGGGATGGACCCAGAGATCATTATACTAAGCGAAGTAAGTTAGAGAAAACAAATACCATATGATATCACTTATATGTGGAAAATAAATATGATACAAATGAAGAAATTTATGAAACAGAGACTCACAGACACAGAGATCAGACTTGTGATTGCCAAGGTGGAGGGGGTTTAGGAGAAGGACAGATTAGGATTTGGGATTATCAGATGCAAACTACAATATACAGAATAGATAAACAACAAGGTGCTACTGGAAGAGGTATAACATATTCAGTATCCTGTGATAAACCATAATGGAAAAGAATATGAAAAAGAATATATATAAAACTGAATCACTTTGCTGTATAGTAGAAATCAGTACAATTCTGTAATTCAATAAAATAAATTAAAAAAATTATTCCTACCAGAAAAGCTTATATGAAATTGAGATTCAAATGTGCCACACACCTAACATTCAACCTCTTGAATACCGAAATGTACTGCAAAATAAACATTACATCTCACTATAAAACTAGATGCACGAAGCAGGGCACCCAAAGCCAGTGCTCTGGGACAACTTAAGAGGTGGGGTGGGGAGGGAGGTGGGATGCAGTTCAGGATCGGGGGGACACATTTATGCCTATGACTGACTCATGTTGATATATGGCAAAAACCATCACTATATTGTAAAGTAATTATCCTTTGAGTGAAATAAATTTAAAAAATCTAGAAGTTACTAACTTTTACAGAAATCATGGGAAAGTTTCTATTATCATTAGAAACTTTTTCTCCCAAGAAGAAAACACAAGGAAGAATTAGTATATCAATTCTCTCTACATACAGTGTTCAGTCCCAAGAAGTGCCCAATTTACTGTGAGGTTTCTCCTAATTTGGAGGTTATAGACACAAAATGCTAATCTCCCACATCTGGGGATTTATGTTAAAACTTCCTGTTTCATCTCAGAATGTGTAGTTAAAAAGAAAACCCCCGTATTACAGGGGTCCCCAGCCTGCAGGATCTAATGCCTGATGGTCTGTGGTTGTTGTAATAATACTAGAAATAAATGCACAATAAATATAATGCATTTCTGAAACCATCCCCCCACCACCCTGGCCCGTGGAAAAATTGTCTTCCATGAAACCAGTCCCTGGTGCCAAAATGGTTGAGGACCCTACTAAGATTACTGTCAACAAATGAAGCATGATTTTACAAGATGTAAAGCCATCCAGTTAAGATATTTTCACCAGTAGGGTTACCTGCACGCTGACCACAATGACCAAAGACGTGGCCATGGTCACTGCAAAAGACTGGTAGTCTGCAGTGTGCTGTCCATCTTCTCCAGCCATGTTGTGAAAGGCCCCATAAGGGATGAAGAAAAGGGCTAATGAGGTATAGATTCCATGTGCCATACAGATGAAAAATTCATGCTTGTTAAAAAGTAGATTCAGCTGCCCAGGTCTGTAGAGCTGGGGATAATCCATGCTATTCTGGTCACTAACATCCTGTCAACAGAGAGTTACTTTAGTGGAGGAGGCTCGAGGAGAAGTTAGAGAAACTCTGAATTTCCTGTCTCTGGAAATAGCATGTGCATATCTAAACACGGCCTTCCCAGGTGGCTCAGTGGTAAAGAATCCACCTGCCAATGCAGGAGATCCAGGAGATGAGGGTTCAATCCCTAGGTCAAGAAGGTCCCCTGGAGGAGAAAATGGCAACCTACTCCAGTATCCTTGCCTGGAAAACTCCATGGACAGAGGAGCCTGACAGGCTACAGCCCATAGGATCACAAAGAGTTGGACACAATTGGGCATGCATGCACTATCTAAGCATGCCCTAATATGCACTACTCATTACTTTGTTTTCATTCCCACAGTAACCCAAAGGATATTAAAATTATCCCTACTTTATATAGGAGGAACTTGAGTCTCCAAGAGAGATTCATGAGAGGCAACACAGCTTTTATAACAGAACCAGAACTTGATTGCATGTGGATATTTGGCTTCACACTGAAGTTTCTTTTCTCTACTCTCCTCAGCTGCGCTTATGCTCCCAGAATTCTAGGACATCCAGTGCAGCCAGCGGGTCCTGGGGTTAGCTGCCAAGGCAGTGACAGGGGGTGCCAGTCAGAAAAGGCCCCCCTGAGTTCCCAGCTTGTGGGGGAGGGTGAGCAGGAGGAAAGGAACAGGGAAAGAGGGAACAGAATGTAGATTCCAGGTGCAAGGGAGCTGAGCCTGCAGAAGTGAGAGTTCTACCCAGGGAGGGCTCCACAGGCAGCTACCAGGTGCTTAGGTTAAAGAATTTAGACAGAATGAGAAGGCATCATGTTTGGGCCCAGCCAGGCCCTGGGAGAAGCTAAAGCTGTGTTTCTCAAACTTAATGTGCACACTAATAACCTGGGGAACAGATTGCACTTCAGTAGGTTTGGGGTGGGGCCTGAGACTGCCTTTCCAACAAGCTCCAAAGCAGTGCTGGTGACCACACTGTGAGCGCCACAGCCAAACACTAGAGCCGGCTCCAAAGCCAGACAATCCTGAGTTCAGACCCCAGCTCTGCTGCGTAACAGGTGTGTAGTCTTAGACCCGTCACTTAACCTGTCTGAGCCTCAGGTTCCTCATCTTCAGAAGTGCAAGCAACACCATCTCCCTCACAGGATCACTGTCATGATGAAATGGGTATGTATTCAGCAGAGTTCTTGCCATAGTTCATATAATTAAAAAACAAGATGCTTCTATAAATAACAACAAGATAATGATAGTAATAGTAACAACAGTGTTACAGTCTCAGAGTCAAGTGGCCTGGTGCTAGGCTGAGGTCTGTCACTGACCGTATAACTTTAGGAGAATGATCTTCTGAGTTTTAGTTTCCTCCTTATACAATAAGCAGTGCCATAGATGGTCACCGAGGCCTTCCAGCATAGCACCCCATGATCGGAAGATCATTTTAAGGGTCAGAGTAGACAAAGCAGAAAAGGATATGGGTAGACACTCAACTTGATGGCAATAAGGGGCCTTATTGTGTATACGGAACTTCCCTGGTGGCTCAGACGGTAAAGTGTCTGCCTGCAAGGCGGCAGACCTGGGTCAGGAAGATCCCCTGGAGAAGGAAATGGCACCCCACTCCAGTACTCTTGCCTGGAAAATCCCATGGACAGAGGAGCCTGGTAGGCTACAGTCCATGGGGTTGCAAAGAGTTGGACACGACTGAGCGACTTCACTTATTGAGTATACAGTTGACCCTTGAACAACATGGGTTTGCAGTAAGTGGGTTCACCTACACACAGAATTTTTCAATAAATATGTACTACCTGATCCACTCTTAGTTGAAACTTTAGATGCAGAACCATGGATATGGAGGGGCAACTCTACAGGTAAAGGAGAATTTTGGACTGTGTTGGGGTATGGGCCAAAGTGAGGGGGACCCCCAACTTTTGTGTTGTTTCAAGGGTCAACTGTATATTTTTTATCTATATCTTTTAGCTCTTAGGTTATTTCCATATCTTATTTACTATCAATAATGCTGCAATGAATATAGGACTGTCTATATCTTTTCAAATTAATGTTTTGGCTTTCTTTGGATAAATACCCAGAAGTGGAATTGCTGGATCACTTGATAGCTCTATTTTTAATTTTTTGCAGGATTTCTATACTGTTTTCCATTCTGTTCACATTTTCTGCTTAATCATAATTCAGTCTTGGTAGGATGTATGTTTCTAGAAATTTATTCATTTCTTTAAATTGTCCAATTTGTTGCTGTATAATATTAGTCTCTTATGATCCTTGTATTTTTGTGGTCAGCTGTAATGTCTTCTGATTTTGAGTCTTCTCTCTTCTCTTCTTGGTGAGTCTACCTAAAGGTTTGTCGATTTTATCTTTTCAAGGAACCAGCTTAGTTTCATGGATCTTCTCTATCACTTTCTTAGTCTCTATTTCATTTATTTTTGCTCTAATTGTTGTTTTTCCCTTCCTTCTACCACCTTTGGGCTTTGTGCTGTTCCTAGTTCCTTGAGGTATAAAGGCAGGTTGTTTGAGTCTTTTCATGTTTCTTGAGGTTGGCATTTATTACTATGAACTTCCCTCTTGGAACTGCTTTTATTCTATCCCACAGATTTTGATATCTTATATTCCCATTTTAATTTGTCTCAAGGTATTTTTAAATTTCTTCTTTGATTTCTTCTTTAACCTATTGCTTTTCAGGAGTATGCTGCTTAATCTGCACATGTAAGTGAATTTTCCAGCTTTCTTCATGTAAGTAATTTCTAGTTTATACCACTGTGGTTAGAAAAGATACTTGATATGACTTCAATTTGTAAAATGTATTAAGACTTTTCATAGCTTAACAAATGATCTTTTCTTTAAAATGTTTCACATGCACTTCAGAAGAATTTGCATTCTATTGCTTTTGGAGGGAGTATTCTACATTTTTAAAATATATAGATAGATATAGAATATACATATATTAGAATATATAGAGAGATATAGAATATATAGATATAGAATATATATATTCTGTATATATTCCTTGTATTCTATATATTATTCTATATATACATGTAATAATGTATGTTCTTTTATATACATGTGTGTGTGTGTGTGTCTACACACACATTAGAAATGTTCCCTGGCAACAGTCATAAAAGTCAGGACACCAGACAGGAGTATGAGATCCTTTCTGGGTCAGGCTGATTACTATAGTCCCATAGGCTCCTTGGAATAAAAGCTATGACCAACCTAGACAACATATTTAAAAGCAGAGACATTACTTTGCTGACAAAGGTCCATCTAGTCAAAGCTATGGTTTTTCCAGTAACCATGTATGGATCTGAGAGCTGGACCATAAAGAAGGCTAAGTGCCAAAGGATTGATGCTTTTGAACTGTGGTGTTGGATAAGACCCTTGAGAGTCCCTTGGACTGCAAGGAGATCAAACCAGTCAATCCTAAAGGAAATAAACTCTGAATATTCACTGGAAGGACTGATGCTAAAGCTTAAGCTCCAATACTTTGGCTACTTGATGCAAAGAACTGATTCATTGGAAAAGACCCTGACGCTGGGAAAGATTGAAGGCAGGAGGAGAAGGGGACGACAGAGGGTGAGACGATTGGATGGCATCACCGACTCAATTGGGATGAGTTTGAGCAATCTCTGGGAGTTGGTGAAGGACAGCCTGACGTGCTGCAGTCCATGGGGTTGCAAAGAGTCAGACGTGACTGAGTGACTGAACTGAACTGATGGGACCAGGAATGCAAGTTTCTCTGGCTTCCAGAGTTAGGCAGCCAAGAGGTGTCCTCTGGGTGGCAGCCACAAAAATAGGGGCACCAGACACATGTACCAGCACCTGTTCAGGAGATACTGGTGATCTGAAGTCTGGCAAATGGAGCATGCAAGGATGGCACTGACCCTCTGTCCCTGGAGTGTGTTCCAGCAGACTCCGAGATGTGTGTGTTCAGCTGGATGCCTGCTCCCAGGCCGACACTTAATATAAGCTGGTGAGCCTCTGTGACTGGCATGATTTGCTATGTCTGCACTGGGCCCAGGAGCAACTGAGTCTGAGCACATGGGCCCATTCAGAACTATTTCTTAGATTGCTTCAGTCTTGTGGGTCTTGGAACAGGAGCCCCATTGGTTTGGGGGGGCTTATCTCTAGTTGCGGGTTTTAAAAGTTAAGGTGCTCAATGTGGGGTGCATACCCTTCACTCCTAAGGGAAGAACTTCAGGCTTTGAGTTTTCTCCTGGTTGAAGACTGCTGTGCTGAGGGTGGGGGTAGGATTTATGGCGAGATTGTGTCCCAGCCTCTCCAACTCGCTTCCTTGAGTGTGGTTCTCTTCTTGTTTGCTCAGTGTATAGTCTTCACTCAGACAGCCTTTAGGGTTGTTTAAGAGAAGATTCTTCCTTGTGTAGTTGTAGACTGTGTCCACAGCAAGAGGTGAGTTCAGGATCTTCCTTTATCACCATCTTGAACTCTCCCCTTTTTATATTGTTTTCCATATTGCACAATAACCATCTTTTCCCAGAAATTGTTTTATTTTTAATATTTTACCCCACATTCTGGGCAGCTACAAAGCACCAAGAAAAGGAACACTTGTAAACATGGGCACTTGGAAATGAAACAGCCTAATCCTTTATATCCAAAGTCTTCAAGAGTTCATTGCTTTTTGTAGAATTTCACAAAATGAGTTGTTCACAATCTGCCTTTTTTACGTACAAGAAGTGAGGCTTACAACTGACTACAAAGCTTCAGAATGGGAGAGCAGAATGAGCTCATAAAGTTAAGATTTATATTTTGCAATAGATGGCTTTGGGCCAGAAAATGAGGCCTAGCAAATGTATCTAACAACAGCCTGCAGAAAATCTGGTCTCCTTAAAAATACTTCAAAAATTTTTTTAAATAATACACTCTAACTGTGCCATGGAAACTCCTCTGGCTAATCTTTCACTTCCCCATGGGCAGCCAGACTTTTCCCCCATCCAGGAAGTACCCTCCAAGGCCTTGAGTGTGCCAAGGACCTACCATTTTATAATTGATTCCCTCCCTTCGCTCCCCTCAAGCACATTGAGCTAAACTAAAGAAAACTACGCCCTTTCTCTCTCCATGGCTCTGGGGCTCTGTGTCTCCCTCTCCCATTGGCAGGGTGCTCCTCTGGCCTTGAGTTTCTGTTCTGAGTCGTGCTGGGCAGTTTCACCACAGATGCTAGCTCTTTGCACTCCAGCCAGCTCCATGATTTTCTATGTATCCTCACATGGTTCTCTGCACTCTCAGAGGCTAATACAGGATTCCCCAGTGTGTGAACTAGAGAGACTAGTTCTGAGGCATATTGGTCAGTTCTACATGAAAAATAAGTAAGTAAACGTAAGTCCTATGAGTTTGGGAAATTCTGGGCTACAATGTAATTAAAGAGACTATTTCTTGTAGGACCTCTCAGAGCCTTTAGAGAAAATAGTGTAGAGTGTGAGTCTTTAAGACGATAGTAATCAAGCTCTGATCCGAGATCTTTTGGGGGAGTTGGAAGGGTTTTTGATCCATGTGATACCTATTAAGGTATCGACTCCATTCTTAGGACTCTTTCCATGATTTGCATCTTCTCAGTTCAGTTCAGTTGCTCAGTCATGTCCAACTCTTTGCAACCCCTTGGACTGCAGCACGCCAGGCCTCCCTGTCCATCACCAACTCCCAGAGTTTACTCAAACTCATGTCCATTGAGTTGGTGATGCCATCCAACCATCTCATTCTCTGTCGTCCCCCTCTCCTCCCGCTTTCAATCTTTCCCAGCATCAGGGTCTTTTCAAATGAATCAGTTCTTCATATCAGGTGGCCAAAGTATTGGCGTTTCAGTTTCAGCATGAGTCCTTCCAATGAATATTCAGGACTGATTTCCTTTAGGATGGACTGGTTTGATCTTCTTGCAGTCCAGGGGACTCTCAGGAGTCTTATCCAACACCACAGTTCAAAAGCTTCTACTTAGAAGCTAAAAGCAACTAGAAGGCATCAACAGAGCTAAGTAAGTTACAAAGACAAAGGAAAACACATACCTGGTCAAAAATCCCCATGGCTAAAACAGGCAGCGATGTGTAGACAATGTTAAAAAGGGTAATGAACCACTGGTCATAGACAGTCTGAAATGAAATTAACACATCAGTGAGAAACAGCATGCATAGGTGTGAGAATATTCACTTTTAGGCTCTTGGACTAACTATCTCAATTTTCCTAAAGTGGATGGGAGTTTGGTGTTAGAGTCAGATAGACCTGAGTTCTCCCCAGGCTCATTCTCTTATCAGCTTTGCTGCTTTATGGACACCTAGATCTCTCTAAACTTCAATCTCTTCATCTCTAAAATGAAGTCATACTTTCCTTATAGAATTTCAGTTGGGGAGAAGGGCATCAGACATGTAGAACACATAACACAGTGCTGGATGCACACAAGCTCTGGCCCCTCTGGGGGGTTATTTCACCCTTTAGGTTTTCAATGTCTTCTGATAAGTCCAATTACCTGAACTGCTAAGCAATAAGCAAAGGATCCATGAACATCTTCAGAGGGAGATACAGAAATGAACCTATCAGCCCCATCCCTGTGTTCACATGGAGAACTTTTTTCTTGTGAGTGGTTTAAAGCAAGGTGGGCATGGAGCTAGCTGCTTGCTACACTGGATATAAATCAGACAATAAAAATACCCCTCACACCTACAGACAACAGTTCCTTTCATGAACCTCACTAAAAGTGAGGCATGTGAAATAGTCCTTATGCAGCTGCTGCTGCTGCTGCTGCTGCTGCTGCTGCTGCTGCTAAGGTGCTTCAGTCGCGTCCGACTCTGTGTGACCCCATAGACAGCAGCCCACCAGGCTCCTCCGTCCATGGGATTTTCCAAGCAAGAGTACTGGAGTGGGGTGCCATTGCCTTCTCCGAATAGTCCTTATATCTCCTTTGTATTAATAAGTACATAGACATGTAGAAACAGAATGGCAAAAGTATTATAGACCTTATCACAGGCAAAGGGAAAGATGAAAACATAGGTCTCCAGCTCCAGAGACTTCTCTGGTGTTCCAGTGATTAAGAATCTGCCTTGCAATGCAGAGGATGCAGATTCGATCCCTAAGATTCCACATGCCACGCTCCACAACTACTGAGCCCACATACTCTGGAGCCTGTGTGCCACAACTAGAGAACCCATATGGTGCAACTGCTGAAGCCTGTGCCCTCTAAAGCCTTCGAGCCACACCAGAGAGCCCATGCATCATGATGAAAGATCCCACGTGACACAACTAAGACCTGATGCAGCAAAATAAATATTTTAAAAACAAATAATGGCAAAACCAATACAATATTGTAGAGTTAAAAAATAAAATAAAATAATAAATAAATAAAAACAAATAAAATAAAATATGTCTCCAGCCCCTAACCAATGTCTGTCCTACCACTGTATCATTCATTCATTCAATATTTATTAAGAAACCATTATGTGCCAGGTACCAGGTTCTCAGCAATGATAATTTAACATGATACAATCAGATAAAAATTCCTCATGAAATCTTCACTGTAACAAAAATGATTTTATATAATAAACAAGATATATAGTTGATGAGTAAATGACTGAGTAAGAAAGTAACAAATACTAGGGTAGAAAGAGGGTAGGAAATATGGAAGGGTTGTAAGGTGATTGGAGAGGGTATCACTAAGAAGTAACATTTGAGGAAAAAAATCTGAAGAAAATTAAGGATCAAAATATGCAGCTTTCTGGGACATGAACATTTCACATGGCAAGTAGATCACATGAAAAATCTGTGAGGCAAGAAAGTATCTGGCAGGTTCAGAGGACAGCAAGACAGCCCATTTGGCTGGAGCAGAGCACCCTACATGGAGTATCATGAATTTCAAAGAAATAATTACAGGAGGATCCTATAGAGGTAACTATGGATTGTTCCCTAAATAAAAGATGACGGCATCAGAGGATTTTGAGCACAGGAACATCATGATTTGTACTTTAACCTGATTCTCTGGATTCTGTGCTGAGAACAGACTAAAGAGGCACAATTGTGGAAGTTGGGAAACCAATTAGGAGGCTAGTGCAGTGCTCCAGGTGAGAGACGACGGCGACTGGATCAGATCATCAGTGGAAAGAAGAGCTGGAGTTTGAATATTTTCTGAAGCACACTTTCTTCTTAGGGAAATTCTGAAAGCAACAGGAATCTTAAATGCAAATGTTCCAGATAGAGAAGCTAAAGGTAGGTTCTGCGTAGTTATATAGGTAAGGCAGTCTTTCACATCCTGTCCTATACATGTAGGTAATATAGGAGAAAAAAATATTTCGGTGGCTTTATTGCTAAATCTGGATTTGGGCTATTACATGTCTTTGCATTGCTGTTTGTTCTTGAGATGGGTATATACTTGTTCAAGGAAAAGAGAAGGAAGCCAGTCTTTAAAGGCCAAATCTCAATCTGAAATTTCTGTTGAAGCTCCACAGGTGGTTTTATTCAACACTGAATAAGCCAGACACTGTGAAAAATGCTGATTATTGTATTCTCAGCAAGCTTAGTCCCTTGGTAAGAAGTAATGAGCATGGACATGTCAATCAATTCATGGAGACTTCATTCTTAGGGCAAAAAAAAGAAACAGAAAAAATGAGAACAGAAAACTGGATGGAGGTGTGGGCTAGATGAGAGAAGGAAGGAATTTGCTTTATTTGCTGAATATCTCAGAGAGTTGAGGCCTGGAATCTACATAGGAAAGACCTGCTCTATGTCATTCTCTTTGAGGGTATGCCAAACACCAGGCAGGAAAGCTGAATTCTACTACCAATAAACAGTGGAGACAGGATTTAGGCAAAGGGAAAACATTAGGGGCCACCATCAAGAGGCCTGTGCTTGTGACTCAGAATAACCATTTCTAGTAACCAGTTTTTAAGTTCTCTTTTGTTATCTGTGTGTGCATGCAAAGTCATTTCAGTTGTGTCTGACTTTTTGCTACTCTATGGACAGTAGCCCACCAGGCTTCTCTGCCCATGGGGATTTTCCAAGCAAGAATACTGGAGTGGGTTGCCATGCCCTCCTCCAGGGGATCTTCCAAACCCAGGGATCAAACCTGCATCTCTTACTTCTGCTGCTTTGGCAGATGGGTTCTTTAGCACTAGCATCACTTTTGAGGCTTATTAAATTCTGTCTGAACTCTGCTCTGAGGATCTGAAAGGGGGCCTTATGTCCAGTGATATGCTAGATGTTTAACAACTAGCTCTTTAAAAAAAGAAAGAAAAAGCCTGAGTTGTAACATTTACCAATTTTCCATGATGTAAATATTTCCAGTTCAAGCGGTCATATCACTGAGTTAAGAAGAGATGTGCCATAGCACACCACCGTATAGTATTTCCACCACATCAATCCAACAGATACAATTAACCTCAAGAGCATAATCAGCAGAAGATGGTCAACTCATTTAAAATTGATTCAGTGGGAGGAGAGGGTGGGATGATTTGAGAGAATAGCACTGAAACATATATATTACCATATGTAAAAATAGATAACCAGTGCGAGTTTGATGCATGAAGCAGGGCACCCAAAGCCACGGCTCTATGACAACCAAGAGGGATGGGATGGGGACGGGGTGGGAGGGGGCTTCAGGATGGAGGGGACACATGTATACCTGTGGCAAATTCATATTGATATACAGCAAAAAACACTCACAATATTGTAATTGTCCTCCAATTAAAGTAAATAATTTTTTTAAGTGATGAGTTTGAAGTAGTTATGAACTTTGTTTTCCATATAGTTTATTTAAATTATAGAATTTAATTTTCATTAACAGCTGTGTTTAACCACTGGCTCACATTTAACAAGCAGTTCTTAGGGACCAATATGGGCTAACTCTAACATACCTCAGCCTATGTTTATGCTGGGAGCAAAGCAGTACAGACAGTGCAGATTCTAGAGGACCTGAGACTCCATGTGGCAAGAGAGAACCTGCAGAGGGCAGGGCAATTGCCTGGAGTGTCAGGCAACCATAAGAATAGACCAGAAAAGCTTGTCAGATTTCCCTGGAAACCCCAGGATATTCTAGCCCAGGTATCTGGAACAAGCCTGGATTTATGGTACTCATATAAGACAGGAGCATGTGCCATCAATAACAACTGATTAATACCAAACTCCCCACTGAAGATGCACGTATGCATCCCACTCTTTGTGGGACTCTTTGTCCCACTCTTTGTGAACTCATGGACTGTAGCCCTCCAGGCTCCTCTGTCCATGGAATTCTCCAGGCAAGAATACTGCAGTGGTTTGCCCTTTCCTTCTCCAGGGGATCTTTCCGACTCAGGGATTGAACCTGCATCTCTTGCATCTCCTGCACTGCAGGCAGATTCTTTACCACTGAGCCACTTGGGAAATCCTATATGTGACAGAGATATGTGCCATCAATAACAATTGATTAATACCAAATTCCCCACTGAAGACAACAACAACAAAAACTAAGGGTGAAAAAGTATCTTCATCAAAGCCTCAGTGAACTAATGAATGGGGAATACCTGTCAAGGTAAGGGAGAGGGTGACAATTTAAGAACCACTTCAAGGCCTAGATGATGTTTTTTTTTTTTTTCCTCCAGAGACCGTGTTTATCTCTTTCTATCAGCTGCTGAGGCTGGGATGAAAGCCTGATGTTTTGTGGGCCAACCAGTCTCCTGCCGTAAACCCTAATCCCAGGAGGCTGTCCAGATTGGGAAGTATGTCAACAGGATCTCTACCCTTGACGGGAACATTATCCCTCTAGTCTCAGAAAATGATTAAAAGCAGAGGGTCCTGAGCTCCTCGTTGCCTTCTGTAAATCTTCAGCATCCCCAGGGCACATGGCTCAGAGCAGTGCAACCCTCCAGGGGCCCAGCCCACAGTAGAGTGTTAACAGAGTCGCAGATACCACCTCCTATCTGCCAAACTCCTGTCTGCTCAGCCTCTTTTTCTTCCTTCAGACAAACCAATGTGTCCAACGAGTCTATTCCTAGAAATATATGTCAGAATGCCTGCCTTCCTGCACCAAGAGACCTATGAAAACGCTCATACCAGCATTGGCTATAAAAGCCCAAAACCAGAAACATTCATGGCAGACACTGTGGTATACTGATATCATAGAATTCTACAAAATAATTAAAAGCAAGGAACTATATAACTATATCCAAAACCACAAATGAATCAAAAAATGTATATGATGTTGAGCAAAAGAAGCCAGACAAAAAAGTACGATTCCCTTTCAGTAAAGTTTAAAAATGTGCCAATCTATGTTGTTTAGAGGTTTATACTCATATGGTAAAATTATAAAAGAACATGATTATAAAATATCAGGACAATGATTACCTCCAGAGAGTCAGAAATGAGGTGTGACTGAGAAAAGGCAAGGGAGCTTCTGGGGTTTGGCAACCTTCTGGTTTTTTCACTGGATCACGGGGATGTGAGTGTTCATTCTACAATTTGTTAAGCTGACATTTATATATTATGTACTTTTTTGTAATTTGTTATTTTTTACAATAAAAAGGGAAACACATGACCTATTCTTTAGTCACACTCTGATGGGACTTTGGGCAATGGAAGTATTTTCAATATCCTGATGCCCAAGCCATATCCAGGCCAATTAAATCAATATCTTTGGAGGTGGGATGATCAAAGTATCGATAATTTTAAAAATTTCTCTGGTGAGTCCACTGTGAAGCCAAAACTGAAATTTCACTTATCCTATCCAGAAAGAAAGCAGTAGCTGACACAAACCCTCAAGTATTTTATGATGGTTTCATATCAATTCATTTCATGATTGAAGCATGGAATATTTAAGAGTGGGAAAGCAATTTAATTGAAGTCTGATACCCCCAGGCAAAACCTCACTCTGTTGGATCTCTTTTTCCTCTACCTCATCCACCATCCAACTTCTGTTCACTGAGGACAGATGATTTCCTCATCAAGAAAGAAAGAAAGAATCTGGAAAATTACGACAAGCTAAACTGTGAGTGGGGCTTCCCTGGTGGCTCAACAGTAAAAAATCCATCTGCCAACACAAAAGACACAGGTTTGATCCCTGGGTTGGGAAGATCCCCTGGAGAAGGAAATGGCAACCCACTCCATATTCTTGCCTGGAAAATCCTATGGACAGAGGAGCCTGGGTGGGCTACAATCCATGGGGTCCCAAGAGAGTCAGACACAACTTAGCAACTAAACAACAACAAAACAATCAGTAACTGATGGTCTGGCCTAAAGCGCCATGAACATCACCACAAATTGCCTAGCATTAAACCTGCAGTTATCTGATGGTAGCGTTTGTAAGCTGGTATTCAGATCTGAAGCCTCATTTCACAACTTGAGAAAGAGAGGACAGGAAAGGAAAATTAGTGAGAATAAAGTTTAAATGAGTTTTTACAATTTCTTGCAAGAGGGCTTGCTGCCACACAGAATCACAACAAAAAGAAAACAAAAATTAGCTGGCTGATATGTATGGAACACACTATGGGCCAGATGTTATTGATTCATTAAATAATCACAACAATCCTGTGCGGTTGGTGCTATTAACAGCTTCCAGTTTACAGATAGGGAAACTAGTTTGAGGCCCTGATTAAGTTAGGAGACTGCCCAATGCCACTGAACACGAAGATTTTCAAAGTGGTGTAGGGAACTTTTAGGAGATCCACAGTGTCAAAACTGTTATCAGAATGATGCTAAGACGCTGTTTACATTCCCTCTTTACTCTCATTCTCATATGAGTATATATGATGTGTGATGTCACAACCAACTGGATGCAGAAGCAGATGTGAGAACCCGAGTGCCTCCTGTTGTGCTAAATAGTAAGAACTTAAGTATAAAAACTCACTCTCTTCTCAAAACTAATTTTTTATTTTGAAAAGTACCAAAATTTTTTTTCACTAAAATGTTATTTAGATAAACACGTCATGGGTATGTTATTTTTAATAGATGTTTAACTTTCCTCCATTTTAATTCCTAATATATTGCCAATGCAGAAGACATGGGTTCGATCCCTGGGTTGGGACGATCCCCTGGAGAAATAAATGGCAACCCACTGCAGTATTCTTGCCTGGAAAATACCATGGACAGAGGAGCCTGGGTGGACTATAGTCCATGGTGTTACAAAGAGTCAGACATGACTTAGCAACTAAACAAGAACAACAAGTGATACATATTGATAGAGTCCTGAGATCACAGCGTTGGAAAACGTTGGCCTATCAAGTGTCAGGACCAACTTCCGGTCCTGGTCCTCAGCATTCACAGCACTGAGCATGGTATGAAAACACTGCTCAATCCGTGGTATCATTTGGCAAGTTTCTTTAAAAGCTTCCCTGCTTATGTCACTTTGTGTACAACAAATACAATTCTGTATGCTGGTTTTTGTCATTTAAAATGATACCATTAGCTTAAAACCTTCAAGTGGTTTCCCATTTTACTTAGAGTGAACTTCTTTTTTTTTTTTTTTCTCTAATTTTATTTTATTTTTAAACTTTACATAATTGTATTAGTTTTGCCAAATATCAAAATGAATCCGCCACAGGTATACATGTGTTCCCCATCCCGAACCCTCCTCCCTCCTCCCTCCCCATACCATCCCTCTGGGCCATCCCAGTACACCAGCCCCAAGCATCCAGCGTCATGCATCGAACCTGGACTGGCAACTCGTTTCCTACATGATATTTTACATGTTTCATTGCCATTCTCCCAAATCTTCCCACCCTCTCCCTTTCCCACAGAGTCCATAAGACTGTTCAATACATCAGTGTCTCTTTTGCTGTCTCGTACACCGGGTTATTGTTACCATCTTTCTAAATTCCATATATATGCGTTAGTATACTGTATTTATGTTTTTCCTTCTGGCTTACTTCACTCTGTATAATAGGCTCCAGTTTTATCCACCTCATCAGAACTGATTCAAATATATTCTTTTTAATGGCTGAGTAATACTCCATTGTGTATATGTACCACAGCTTTCTTATCCATTCATCTGCTGATGGACATCTAGGTTGCTTCCATGTCTTGGCTATTATAAACAGTGCTGCGATGAACATTGGGGTACACGTGTCTCTTTCCCTTCTGGTTTCCTCAGTGTGTATGCCCAGCAGTGGGATTGCTGGATCATAAGGCAGTTCTATTTCCAGTTTTTTAAGGAATCTCCACACTGTTCTCCATAGTGGCTGTACTAGTTTGCATTCCCACCAACAGTGTAAAAGGGTTCCCTTTTCTCCACACCCTCTCCAGCATTTATTATTTGTAGACTTTTGGATCGCAGCCATTCTGACTGGTGTGAAATGGTACCTCATAGTGGTTTTGATTTGCATTTCTCTGATAATGAGTGATGTTGAGCATCTTTTCATGTGTTTGTTAGCCATCTGTATGTCTTTTTTGGAGAAATGTCTATTTAGTTCTTTGGCCCATTTTTTGATTGGGTCGTTTATTTTTCTGGAGTTGAGCTGTAGGAGTTGCTTGTATATTTTTGAGATTAAAATATGGAACGCTTCACGAATTTGCGTGTCATCCTTGCGCAGGGGCCATGCTAATCTTCTCTGTATCGTTCCAATTTTAGTATATGTGCTGCCGAAGCGAGCACCTTAGAGTGAACTTCTAAGGCTCTGCCCCATGCCTTAAGGCCCTTCCTCATCCATGCAGCCTACCTCTTCAACTTTGCCTCACTGCTCTCTAGTCCTCACTCACAGAGCTTCAGCTTCACTGACTATCTTTCTCTAACTTACCAGGCTCATTCCTACTTGCTATGCCCTCTGTCTGGAATACTTGAACCCCAGGGTATTCATATGAACATTTCCCTCTAAACACTCAGGTCACAGTTCCAGTGTTAACTTCCCAATGAGAACTTCTACAATACCCAGTGCTTTCTTAATAGCAATTCTGAAATTATCTCACTAATTTATTCCTTTATTATCTGTTTTCATCTCTCTGGAATATAATCTTCCCAGGTAGCTCAGCTGGTAAAGAATCTGCCTGGAATGCAGGAGACCCCACTTTGATTCCTGGGTCAGGAAGTTCCCCTGGAGAAGAGACAGGCTACCCACTCCAGTATTCTTGGGCTGCCCTGGTGGCTCAGACAGTAAAGAATCTTTCTGTAATGTGGGAGACCTGGGTTCAATCCCTGGTTTGGGAAGATCCCCTGGAGGAGGGCATGGCAACCCACTAGCATTCTTGCCTGGAGAATCCCCATGGACAGAAGAGCCTGGTGGACTATAGTTCATGGAGTCACAAAGTCAGACAGTACAGAGTGACAGAGAACAGCACAGAATATAATTTCCATGAAACAGAGACTTATGCACAGCGATAACTCCCGTATCTAGAGCAGTGTCTAGCCAATGGTGGATGCTCTAAAAAGAGTTGTTGAATATTTTACAACTTTTTATAAATGTTAAACATTTAACTTTTCAGTAGACCCTCCCCTGAGGACATGCCATGGGCTTTGCAAATTCAATGTGTCCAGCCCTGGACTCATTCTCACAGTCCCTTAACCAGGCCTCTTCCTATGTTCCCTAAATCAGTTTCTGACACTACCACTTCCATCCCAGAGCCCAAGTCAGAAATCTGATCTCTCTTCCTCTCTCCAACACCCCACATTAAATTAATCCCAAACCCCACTGACTTAACCATGCCAGATGGGTGGAGTTCCAGCCCAAACCATTCTTCACTTCAGTTTGGGATGGGAATCCCAAACCAGGGATTCCCATTCTTTCCCTCTTCACCTGCTTCACTCTGATGGATCCCTGAAAGGTCAGCCCAGGGTCAGATCTTCTAGTAAGCCTTTCTGAGCTCTGCCCACTGCCATCTTCCATAGCTGGGTTCCAGGCCAGTAGTCCCATGACATTCCATACCTCACTGCTTCACAGCTGTCGACTCAGTAATTATCTATGTGCTGGTTCCCAGGCCCTCCCCACTAGACTTCAAGCTTCTTGGTGAAACTGCAGGATCCCATGGGGCTCCTGGGCATGGAAGCCTTTCCATGTCCCCCATTTCTTGTTTGTAGGGAACAGCTCCAACGTCTATGACCTTGAGTTCCAAAGGGAAGATTCCAGCAACTGTTAATCAGGAACAGGACACAGAGACAGGGTGAAAAAGAGAAGAAACAACACGGAAGCCTAGGACAAGGTCCTGGTTCCACCTCAAGGGAGTTTCAGTTCAGTCACTCAGTCATGTCCGACTCTCTGTGACACCATGGATTACAGCATGCCAGGCTTCGCTGTCCATGACCAACTCCAGGAGCCTGCTCAAACTCAGGTCCATCGGTGATGCCATCCAACTATCTCATCCTTTGTCATCCCCTTATCCACCTGATTTCAATCTTGCCCAGCATCAGGGTCTTTTCCAATAAGTCCGTTTTCTGCATCAGGTGGCCAAAGTATTGGAGTTTTAGCTTCAGCATCAGTACTTCCAATGAATATTCAGGATGATTTCCTTTAGGATTGACTGGTTGGATCTCCTTGCAGCCCAAGGGACTCTCAAAGAGTCTTCTCCAACACCACAGTTCAGAAGCATCAATACTTTGGCACTCAGCTTTCTTTATAGTCCAACTCTCACATCCATACATGACTACTGGAAAAACCATACTTTGACTAGATGGATCTTTGTCAGCAAAGTAATGTCTCTGCTTTATAATATGCTGCCTAGGTTGGTCATAGCTTTTCTTCCAAGGAGCAGGCATCTTTTTATTTCATGGTTGCAGTCACCATCTGCAGTGGTTCTAAAGCCCCCCAAAATAAAGTCTCTCACTATTTCCCCATCTATTTGTCATGAAGTGATGGGACCAGATGCCATGATCTTTGTTTTCTGAATGCTGAGTTTTAAGCCAACTTTTTCACTCTCCTTTTTCACTTTCATCGAGAGGCTCTTTAGTTCCTCTTCACTTTCTGCTGTAAGGGTGGTGTTATCTGCATATCTGAGGTTATTGATATTTCTCCTGGCAATCATGATTCCAGTTTGTGCCTCATCCAGCCCAGAATTTCACATGATGTTCTCTGCATGGAAGTTAAATAAGCAGGGTGACAATATACAGCCTGTACATACTCCTTTTCCTATTTGGAATCAGTCTGTTGTTCCATGTCCGGTTCTAACTGTTGCTTCTTGACGTGCATGCAGATTTTTCGGGAGGCAGGTCAGGTGGTCTGGTATTCTATATCTTGAAGAATTTTCCAGTTTGTTGTGATCCACACAGTCAAAGGCTTTGACGAGGATCAATAAAGCAGAAGTAGATGTTTTTCTGGAACTCTCTTGCTTTTCCATGATCCAGCAGATATTGGCAATTTGATCCCTGGTTCCTCTGCCTTTTCTAAATCCAGCTTGAACATCTGGAAGTTCACAGTTCACATACTGTTGGACCCTGGCTTGGAGAATTTTGAGCATTACTTTACTAGCGTGTGAGATGAATGCAATTGTGCCATAGTTTGAGCATTCTTTGGCATTGCCTTTCTTTGGGATTGGAATGAAAACTGACCTTCTCCAGTCCTGTGGCCACTGCTGAGTTTTCCAAATTTGCTGGCATATTGAGTGCAGCACTTTCACAGCATCATCTTTTCAGGATTTGAAATAGTTCAGCTGGAAATCCATCACGTCCACTAACTTTGTTTGTAGTGATGCTTCCTAAGGCCCACTTGACTTCACATTCCTAGATGTATGTCTCTAGGTGAGTGATCACACCATCATGGTTGTCTGGTTCATGAAGATCTTTTTTGTATAGTTCTTCTGTGTTTTCTTGCCACCTCTTCTTAATATCTTATGCTTCTGTTAGATCCATACCATACCTAGAAATGGTATGGATCTAACAGAAGCACATAACAATAACCGCAAGGGACATACATAACAATATCTTTGAGCTCTTTAGCTCACACTAAAATTCCCAACAAATGCAAGATGTCAGCACTCTTCCTTCCAGAGAAGACCACAGAGGCCAGATTAAAAGAACCAGAAAAATGCATCAAGAGATTACCTGAGACCAAGTTAATGGAGTACAGGCCCTTATATACCCTGACCCTTATCAGCACATCCCCGCTTTGAACCATTGCTATAAAACTCCTCACCAAATCCTCCCAGGTTGGGACACACAGTTTTCAAGTGCAGGAGTTCACTGTGTTCCCCTTTGCCTGGCAAAGTAATAGAGTTATTCTTTACTACTGCACCTAAAATTCTGTCTCTGACAAATGGATAGTGCACATAAGTGAATACCCTCAATAAGGAGGGAAGGAAGGAAGATAGGGAGGGACAGAGGGAGGAAGAAACATGCAAAGATTCAAGCTTCAAGTCGTATGTTTAACAATTTTTTTTAAAAGGTGCATTTTCCTACTAATTATATTTTTTATGGAAATACAATCCTTTACTGCTACAACCAAAGATATTTGTACCCATTAAAAACTACTATACTAATAAAATCAATGGAAAATTAGAGCATGAGTTAAAGAACATGAAATACCTTGATGTAATTATGCATTTTCCTCATGAATATTTCATTATATCAACCGCTGTTTACTCTAACTCTAGTTTTGCCTCTACAAATGTCATTCATGAGTCACTCACTTTTAAAAAACACCTTCTAGTGATGTGTATTGATTTAGCACAGTTTAGGCTTTAGGGGCTTGAAAGAGAAAAAGGAGAATTAAAAAGCAGGCTTAAAACTCAACATTCAAAAAACTAAGATTATGGCATCGGGTCCCATCACTTTATGGCAAATAGATGGAGAAACAATGGAAACAGTGACAGACTTTATTTTCTTGGGCTCCAAAATCACTGCAGATGGTGATTGCAGCCATGAAATTAAAAGATGCTTGCTCCTTGGAAGAAAAGCTATGACCAACCTAGACAGCATATTAAAAAGCAGAGACATTACTTTGCCAACAAAGGTCCATCTAGTCAAAGCCATGGTTTTTCCAGTAGTCATGTATGGATGTGAGGGTTGGACCATAAAGAAAGCTGAGCACCAAAGAACTGATGCTTTTGAACTGTGTAGCTGGAGAAGACTCTTGAGAGTCTCTTGGGCTGCAAGGAGATCCAACCAGTCAATCCTAAAGGAAATCAGTCCTGAATATTCATTGGAAGGACTGATGTTGAAGCTGAAACTCCAATACTTTGGCCACCTGATGCAGAAAACTGACTTACTGGAAAAGACCCTGATGCTGGGCAAGATTGAAGGCAGGAGGAGAAGAGGACGACAGAGAATGAGATGGTTGGATGGCATCACCGACTCCATGGACATGAGTTTGAGCAAGCTCCAGGAGTTGTTGATGGACAGGGAAGCCTGGAGTGCTGTAGTCCATGGGGTTGCAAAGAGCTGGACACGATGACTAAGTGACTGAACTGAAATGATTAAAAATATTAAGTCACAAGCAGTATTTCTACTATTACAGGCTCCTTCCTCTCCCTGCAAGAGATCTCCAACTACTCAGAAAGTTATCCTAGTAAATGCTCCACTTCCCCTTTAAGTCCTTAGATACATTCAGAAAAATGTAAAGATCCCCTCTGATGACTAGGACCAGATGAGAGGGACATACTAGCCAGATCATGACCCACATGGACTCCCATCCATTTTCTCCCCTTCCAGGCATCCTCAAGCCCTCTACTACCTCCACTATCCCCATCTCTCTCTTCTGCTCATCCCCATTGTTATGGATTGACCAGATGCCCCAAAGAGATGGAAGGGGTAAAGGAGGGTGGAGGAGGGATTCTTTTGCAGCCTCTCGTGTGAGCAGCATTCTGGCCTGAGACTATATCAGACCACTGCTGACATTCTGATTTGGGGTGACTCAAAATTGTTTATATAAACAGGAGTCTTGAACAAAAATATTTGTCCTAGGAACTGCATCCTCCTAGGGGCAGCCATACCACCTCTACTTCCAAATTTTCTGTTCTGCATGATGCTACTAATCTCTTTGGAAGCCTAAAAGTGTCTCTTTGCAGATCAGAAAAAAAAAAAAAAAAGTGGAGGGTTCCTTTTCCCTACCTCACTGTTTTCCTATTTAGGGAAAGCTCCTCCTTGCTCCCTTCTCTGTGGGAGCAATTTATCAACCTTATCAACCATTTTATATAGAGTAAAAATACCCCAGCTACAAATTACAATCTAACAGCCTGGGGAACACAAAAGCTATGATTTATAGAATACCACATTTAAATAAACTTTAATAAGGATCTCAGACAGTTACAAAGGGCTTTCTATTCTGAGACCGTTGGCTTAGCTCCTTGTTCAAATGACAGGACGAAATACCTCTCTGGAGACATGTATTCATCCCTTTGCTGTGTGTTTCAGAGGAGAACTATATAATGATACATTTTTTTTTCTTTTTGGCCTTAAAAAACATTTGCCATTTAAAGAAAACACATTGTGGGATAAATATGAGGTGCTCAGCCTCAACACATCTGTTACTGATTTGTGTAATTAACAGAAACCCACTAGCTGGATCCAGGAGTAATGGCCCAGGCCTGAGCACCCACCCCTCCCTGGGTTTTCCCCAGAGCACATCTGGAAGGCGAGGTGGTGGCAGGGGAGTGAGGGGGGAGGCGGGCGGGGACTGCCAGCTAGGTTGAGATGGGCTTGCAGGTAACCAAATCCATGAAGTCATCCAAGCCTTGAGATTAGTCGCACTCTTTCACGTCACTTTCCAAACTTTTCATTATGAGTTTTCTTATACTGTTTGACAGAACTAATGTTTTTCTGGCCTTGACAAGATAATTGTTTCCATATCACAGCAGAACTTAAAAAAAAACAACAAAAAACATACACAGCCCTGTATCTCACTGACAATGATAAATTGTCATCAGATAATATCAGAAGTACACAGTGCCAGTATTTGCATGGTTTCAAATGTGAATTTCCTAAACAGGGATTCAACCAATGGGTTTGTTTTTGTTTTTGTTTTTTTTGCTGTGGGTTTTTTTTGTTCGTTTGTTTGTTTTGAGGTGGGTGGGGGTCTTATCTCTGGTTGGGGACAGTTCATCTTTATTAAAAGTCTTGAGGGCATAAGGTACTTTAAAAATAAGTTACACATATAAATAGTATACATGAGCACACAGTGGATTCCATGAAAACCATACAGGCTTTGATGACAGATTGGAATAAGGTATGTCCTTAGAAAGGATCCATGATTCAGTTTAAAGATTTATATGATCTTTCTCCAAATCCTCCTGCTCCAGAAATCTGGTTGGAAATCTCATCAGGAGAGATTATATTTAAATTGTCTTTTTAGTGGCAGTTTGCTGGCAGAAGGTGGCCTTCAGCTTCCAGATGATTCCAGGAGGCAGTTTGCCTAGAGGCAGGCCTGGCCTTTCTAAGGATCTGAGTTGTGGGAGACACTCCCTACAGTACAAGGTCTCTCCCTCTCAATAAGACAGTTCATTTTCTCCCATAGTCATAGTATACTGAGTGTTTCTGGATGTTTCTCCTTCCTTTAGATTCCAAACAAAGCAAACATTTGCCTGATTAGGGGTTAGGAGAAGACAGTTTTTTTCTTAAAGATATAGCCATTCTCTCGAAGGTCCTTGGAGAAAGAAACAGCAACCCACTCCAGTATTCTTGCCTGGAAAGTCCCATGGACAGAGGAGCCTAGCAGGCTACAATCTGTGGAGTCACAAGAGCCAGACATGACTTAGCAACTAAATCGCCACCACCATTCTCTCAAGTCTGTAACAATTCCAGTGGCCACTCATCAAGCAGAGCAGAATGAGCACTGAAGAAAAAGTCAGAAGGCATGGTGAATTCTGGTCTTTGCCTTGTCTATTGCTGATCCTCAGCTCTTAGGGAACTTGGATTCCTCCTCTATAAAATGAGGAACTAGACTCAGTATCACTGACATTCCCTGCCAGAGCAAAGATTCTAGATTTCAACAAGGCACACACATTTTGTTCTGTATCCAGGCTGCTTCTCCCAGGAAAGGTCCACCCAGCAAAGCAAACAAAGAGAATTTGGTCCCTGCCCAGCATATTCTTTCCCCATGTGTCCAGAAACAGTCACAACAGAGGCGAGCCACTGAGGTTAAGCAAAGGGAAGTCCACAAGCCAAGTACAACCAGCCTGCAGCACACCATCCTCCATCCCAGTGACCTCAGGGCCACCATCTCACAAGCAGTGAGAGGTCCCACCCATCGGCCCCTGGGAACCTTGCACGTCACAGCTGAATGGGCTCACACATCTGCCCCAACCCACCTACCAGGAATCTACTGGAGCTCTCGTCAGAGAATAAGAGCCTAGACAAAATTCACCAGGCACCGAGAGACAGGCCAAGGTAGTAAAGAAACAGCATATGTCATTTCATTAAGTAATTAAACTGGTGTCTTAAAAGTCAGCAACATGTCTATGGACACACATCTGTTCACGTTTGGTCAGATGTTTTCAGCTGCAGAGTGGATTACTTCAAAGCAGTCTGTTGAGAGAGGCAGGGAAGAAATATTTAGGTGTTTCTGAATCATGCTGAGATTGGACAGGGTTGGCCCCAAGATACATCCCATCCGTGACAAATTTAATTTTAAAAAACCCTTGGTGGAAAAATAAGAGAAAGGTGACTACAGAGTTACTTGACATCAGTTTCATATTTATGAAAATGAAACCGTTCCCAGGCTGTTAAGTTCCCTGAGGGCAGGAACTGCATCTCTCTGGTTCATTCTCTTATCGCTGGAGGCCAGCAAAGCACTTGGCCCCAAACTGGCACTCAGTTTCGTCTTTTGAAATGAATGAGCATTCAGAGACTATAGGTTCTGTGCTAGAGGATGTCAGCAAGTCTCAGTCTTGTGGTGACTAAAGAGGTGACTGCAGATCTGGCCTGCCAAGGATGGACCTCTGCCCACATGCCTAATGTTACTGCATCTGCGGGGCCCTGGAGGTTTTATTACTACTGGCTCCATTTCACTGCGGAGCTTTCAATTCCACTGAAGCAATTTAGGAGAAGGATGGCAGGGGTGGGAAGACTTCAGACAGCCAACTTTCATTAACAGATTGGAAGTAAGCAGCTTTCTAATGGGTTCTACAGGCTAAGAAAGCCTGTCACCCAGCATGTGGCTTTGGAGGCCCAGGACAGCTCAATGAGTTCAGTGGGTGAAAAAGTGTCACTGAAAAAATGTCCCCTATTCAAAAATTCTCCTTCTATGCAGACTAGTGTCTCTCCCAAAAATGTTGTTTTCTTTTCACTTGCCTCATTTACAGCATATTGTCCTTAGAAAAACAGGGCTAAGAAAAAAAGCCAAAGAATTTTTTCAGTTAAACCTGTTGTTAATCAGGAGTTTTTAGTGAAAAACAGGGAATGGAAAAGAGACCATGAACCCAACCAATCCCAATTCCACATCTAGGTTGCCCTCACAGCCAGTTCTTAGTAATACTAACACATCAGCCCACTCACATGTGGGTGGTATGCAGCATGCGTGTGTGCTTAGTCGCTCAGTCCATGACCTTCGGACTAGAGTCCACCAGGCTCCTCTGTACGTGGGATTCTCCAGGCAAGAATACTGGAGTGGATTGCCATTTCCTTCTCCAAGGGATCTTCCTGACCCAGGGATCGAACCTGCCTCCTGTGTCTCGTGCACTGGCAGGCAGATTCTTTACCACTGCGCCACCTGGGAAGCCCAGGGTAGGATGGGGGAACACCAGTGTTTTCATCTTTATAGAAGTACAACATCTGTTCTAAAATATACTTCTTGCTTTATACAGTAATACCATGCAGTTTATAAAAGTTATTTCTGAATGAGTTGATTTTAAGTGGAATTTTAGAAATTAAAAAGATATTTTAAATTCCACTAGTAGCAGGTCAGTTGGAAAGTATTCAGGTGTGACAGGAGGGTTTTCCTCCTTTTAATAAAATATGTTATACCTTTGCTTCCCAGATGGCACAAAGATAAAGAATCCAGCTGCCAATGCAGGAGATGCAGGTTTAATCCCTGGGTCGGGAAGATCCCCTGGAGAAGGAAATGGCAACCCACTCCAGTATTCTTGCCTGGAAATTCCATGAACAGAGCAGCCTGGTGGGCTACAGTCCACAGGGTTGCCAAGAGTTGGATATGACTGAGCACACACACACTTAAAACTTTATACAAACCAGCCCCTGCATCCCTGAGGTAGCTAGACTTTCAGGCCTCCAGACTTCCACTTAATTTTGAAAATATTCATATTCTCACCTGAGATTTAATTGAGCCCCTGAAGTCACACCAAGTCCTCATAGATTTCTCCCTTTCCCTTGCTCTCCTATTAACTTCAAATTCAGTACTTCTATGAGACATATTTGTGCATGTGTCTATTTCCCAATGAGGAAATGAGTACTCTGTGGGTAGGGACTTGACCTAGTCATCATTTTATCTTTTCTTCCCAAGTCAGTAAACAAGCATTTTTACTAGCAACTTGACAATGCCGTGTGACTCATGGCTATGGGCGAGGGATGAATTATTCAATTTAAAATGATAAAAATTTAAATGTTTATGAAATCAGAGTAAACAATTTGTAATAAATGTACATTTCTGAGTGCCATTAAGAAAAATAACATTTTTGAAGAATGTAAAACAAGAGGGATTTCTCAAAAATGTGATGATTTTTTTAATGAGAAAGTACAAAATGTTATGTTCTCAGATATATAAAGGTTGATATATATCCACATATATTTGTTTTTATAATAAGGACAAAACTTTGAGGATAGTGAAAATGAGTTTGTAAAAGTTTAGATGTAACCCCCTGTCCCTACTTTAGCATTTAAGACAGGGTTATTTCATCCCTAGACTAGAGCTAATTAATAGAAGTTTTTGAAGGAGAGGACCATAAATAGCTTATTCTTCTAGGAAAAATATTCTTAGCATCATATTGTGCTTTGTTCATCTTACCACTTCAAAACATTGAAACTATGATAAATAGTTTTGAAACTCTCACCACAGAGACATCTATTCCAGAATTTCCCAAAGATGGGTTCTGTATGATACTTGTTCTATAGAACTTTATGCCTATTGCTTGGAAAAAAACAGGGTTCTATGCCAAGTGAGTTTGGGTAATAACACCAAATCTCATTGATTCTAAGACTATTTATCATAAGAGACAGCATAATCAATGCAAAGATTAGACCAAAGTGGGGATCTAACATTCTCATAAAGCTAAGGCAACAAAGGATTGAATCCTTAGTGTGAGAGTACAGAGGAAATAAATCTTCACGCAGAAAGGGACTGCAAGGAAATTTGCCTGTTTCAGCCTTGGCACCAGCTAAATGGAGAGACAAAAAAAAAAAAATCTCCTGAAACCTGAATCTCTGATGGTATTCAGCAGAGTCTGCAATATAAATTAAAAAAAAAAAAAAAGAAAAAAAGGATGGATTCTCCTGCTATCTTCT